>NC_009916.1:600000-900000 GCF_000002415.2 Plasmodium vivax | reverse complement strand
CGACCCGTACACATTCTCACTGGGTTCATAGAACCCATCGGAATTCATCTCGAGCAGTGTTCGCAACAAAATGCAGCAACACATAATTGCCTTGGTTCCAATCAAGCACAGGCTATATTCGAAAAAGCCATTTTTGCCAACCTTATCTGCAAAGGAAATATTTTTAGAATCTGAACCCTTGTTGTCTAGACTCGTCTCCACCAGCTTGTCCTTCCTGATGAAGATTTCCTGGTTGTCATTGCCTAAGTAGCTTTCTTCATGTTCCTCTAGGGACCCATTTTCTTCTATAAAAATTGAATTCATCAAAGAGTTATCATTATTGCTGTTAGCATTTCCTGAGGTTACGCTATTTTCCATACAGGCACAGTTGTTCGCACTCATCTCATTTAGCGTATTTGTGCTGTTGGTGCTGTTCTCATTGTTCACCCCATTCTGATTGTACGAATCTGCCTCCTCTTCCAGCACATGCTTAGGCTCAAATTCGCTCAAATTTTTAAACCTCTTCTTCACCTTTTTGTTGTTCTTGGCCCCACTCGTGCTGTGCTTCACCTTGCTGACGGCCTCCTCCTTCTTGTGCAATTTCTTCGTAACAAAGTTGAAAATGGCGTGCACAAAAACATCACTGCAGATGATGTCTACCAAATTGCAGAAGAACAGCTCCACGCATTTCCTGTCCAAACTGTACGCTACTGAATTTTTCAACTCGGATAGGCTTGACAACCAGGGGAGTTCATCAATGGAGGTATTTTTCCCATCTGAATTTTTATCCTCAAATTTTTCCTTCTCTTCTGGGTTTACGTTTAATCCCAAGACGCATATGATGGAGAGGACTTCCCTAATGCACTTGTTTATATCTAACCCTGCTTTTCCCTTTCTGCTGTACACGTTCACGTAGAGAGACGAATTTTGATTCATGCCGTATGCCTGCTCACTCCTCTGTTGCACTAATTTGTCAATCTCTGCGGGGCAGCCCCGCAATTCCTTGGACTTCACATCGTCATGTGCCTGGTCTGAGCCGTTCGCATTTTCGCTAAAATTAATTATGTTATACGCGTTCTGATCGGAAAAGGTGAACTCCTCCTTCGTGTCGCTCCTCTGGGCGTTGCCTTCTCGCGCGGCACGTTGCTCTGCCCCCGCTGCCGCTCCCGCTGCCACCGCCGCTGCTTCTCCTCCCCCCCCTCTGCTGAACACCGAATTGTGCGCTTTCGCATGCACGTATTTGTTCGTCCTCTTATCCAGGAGGGGTCTCTCCTTGCCGAGGCTGCCAGGGCCCTTATTCCGCAGCGCCTCACACGACTGCGTGTTTAGAAGCGTCAACTTAGGCGTTTTCGCCTTCTTAAAGTGGGGAATGCTTCCCAAATTGCTAACGCGTGGGAGGCCCTCCCCCACTTGGTCCATAAATAAATAAGCTGAAGAATTCTTCCGCAAATGGTCTGCCACACTAGTCAACGTGGTGTTCATCCTGATTATAACTTCATGCTTCAGGTCCTTTAATATTTCATTGTCCGAGTCTAGAATGGACTGATATAGCTTGACCGATTCGTAGAACTCCTTCTTTTTTAGCTTTATCCTTTTTAGCTGCTTCTTTATGTTCTTCTTGTTATGCCCAGAAATGGCGTAAAATTCGTTGAGGTACTCCTCGTCCAAATTTTCCCTCTCATTTCTGGCATTCCTGGCCTTCTTCGTATTGGGGTCTACGTACTCCATGCTGAAGGTTGGGCCCTCATAGACAATCGTCATCGGATCTTGAAAAATAAATATCAAGTTCATTCTCCTTTCGAATTCGATTTGCGAGTCTGCTTCGAATAGCACTTCAAGGACGGATCCGATGCTGACCCCCGAGACCATTAGCTCTGTTCTCAAGCACTTCTGGTTCTGCTGGTCTTCCACATTAAATTTTACGCTCAATAAATCGCCTAGCTCATACTGCACGTTCGCGGCAAACACGTCGTGTCTAAATGGAGGGCACATGCTTGTGCGAAATCCGACTACGTCATTTCTGTCAAATACTTCGGACACGTTCGACAAAACGCACTCTGCTGGGGCAACGGTTACGCCAAAGCGGCCTCTCGTCTGAATGCGAAAATTGATTATATCGTTTACTTCGTTCGAGCCAATATTCAAAGCAGGGAATGTCAACGGCGCTAGGCATAAAACGACACCTCCTAAATTTAAGCCACGCAGCACTCTGAGGACTCTTCCTTCCATGTTGGCTTCAAAATCGTCTGACGGTCTACTCGACATGAAAAACTCAGATTGGGGCAATTCATCAAAGGGGTGATTCCTGTACGATACCCTCGGTATCAGCCCCAATATATCATTGATGCTGTTGCATTGGGAGTTGCCCTCATTATTGGCTGTGTTGATATCCATCTGGTAATTCACAGAAATGTTCTCCTTCGAACTTGTGTTCACTGGGAGCTCATCATTTTGGCACTTTTCATTTGCACTATTGGCTCCTTTCCTGTCATCATACTCCTTAGGCGCCGATTCGGTGCTCTCGCGGGAAAAGCTCACCTCGCTGTGAAACAACTTCTTCGTTTCCTGCAAAATCAGCTGCTTGGGGAACATCTTAATGGGGGGCAAACACCTCAGCAGAAAGAACCCATGTATCTTACTCTGCTTGTAATTTCTCATCACATTGGTGTCATAATTTTTAAAGAAAAAATTAGACATTTTCATGTTGGTTCCTTTATGCCTTAGGCAGCTTCCCTGGTTGAGATTCTCCTTCGGGGAAGTAGCCACGCTGTTGTAGGCCGCATTGCCGGCGCTCCCTCTCACTGGGAGAGCGGCCATCGTTTTGATCTTCCTAACCTGGCTCATCGAATTGGCATCTTTATCTACTACTCCGCACATTTTTACCACCTTCTTATCAAAGTAGTTGTTGAAAAAAACGGTGATGTCGTCTGCATCGTTAGGGGCTTTCTTAATACACTCCGTGATCAATCTGTAAAAATTGCAATTTATATTAAGCTTATTCAGCTTCTTAAAACGGTAGGTGGGGTTATCCTGGCCGAAGAGAAAACACCTCAGGAGAGTCACCGCCCCCGTTGGGGAATTCTGAACACAATTTATCAAAGCGTACATAAAATCAGTGATCATCCTTTCACAATCCTTCACCTGCTGCTTACATATCTTTGTATTACTAATGCTGATGTAGAAGGAGCCCTGCTGGTTTTTTGTCAAGTCATTGTACAGCTTCACAATATTGCACAGCTTTATCAAAACGGACATGATCATTTTCAGAACGGATTCTATGAGGCTCTTCCTTTGAAGCGAGTAAAACTGGGATTTATAATCGGTGTAGTTATTCCCATAGGTGTACTCCTCATTTAGGTCCTCCGGAATGGTACTACTTGGGTTGTTCTTTACACTTTTGGTTCTACTCTCTGAGACGACTTGGCCCGAGTTCTCCCCGTGAGCATTTTCACCAGAGACTAGGATGCCCCACAAAATCGTTTTTATCAAATTCCAGCTTATCAATTTTAGCTTCCTATAATTCAAGTTATCGTTCTGATCGTGATTGCTCATGTTGGTGCCCGTTTTGCAATTCTCCGAGGGGACACTCTTGAACGAACCGTCGTTATTGTCATTCGGGAGGTCATAATCGGTGGAGAATTTCCTGCACTGGCAAATGTGTTCTGATGCCTGCTCATAATTCCGATTAATGTAATTCTCAAATCGGCTGCTTCTCCCCACTGGGTTGATCAAATCGTTCTCCTCGTTCGAGACCTTTAGACGTTCATTTTTTGCCAACTCCTTTTCATCCTCTGCTGCTTTTTCCTTTCGTGATGAATTGCCCGTGAGGCTGGCGGCACACGGATCTGTGCATTCGATCAACTCTTTGTTTATAATAATTGCCTTCTTCTTCGTCCAAATGTTGATCACGTCATTCACGTCGTTGTTGATGGAAAGCTCCAACTCGAAATTGTTCTTCTTGAGGAAGGACCTCACCGACGCATCATAATTTTTGTTGACGCATATTTCTAGCTGCACATCTGATATCGTTTTGGCATTACCGTAAATGTTATACACGGGGTCCCCGCTGATAGACCAGTAACATGAATTCGACTCGCCATCTACGCTTTGAAATAAATTTCTGTTCGTATGCTTGACCGACTTATTCACATTTCTCAGCGGCAGTGTGTAATGGGGGGAATTGCTATACTGCTGTGTGCACAACGCCCAATACTGATTTTCGTGCGTGTACTCCTTTTTTATCTTAAAACCGCTCAAATTTTGCAAAATCATTTTTTTGCTCAAAGGCACCCCATCGGTAACCGTCTCGTGGTACACAACGATGCCTGTGATTACATTGTCTAGTATCACTTCATGTTCGTGCTCATGCTCTGACGAGTTGTAGTTCCTCACGCGCAACACCTTTTGTTTCGTTTTCTTCTGCTTTTTCTGTACACGTTCCGAATGGATGTACCCCTTTACGTCGAGCAGATTTTTGGTTTCCTCACTGGTGTTGCAGGCCCGCTTGGTGTAGGCCATTTCGCTGGAGTTTATTTTCCTAATATTTTTTAAATTCTTTCCAATGGGAAAAATCTTAGAGTTCACGCTTTTAGAAGCTCCCGTTATGCATTTGTGGCAATGGGAACACATCACTTCGAAGAGCGAATTATTTGCATCCATAAAAATGGTCCTTCTACTTCCTGCCATGTGTTTCTTCTTCAAATTGTCACTGTTTATGTGCACTTCTCTGAGTAGCGGCTGGCAGATGGTCAACATGTGGTACAGGAAGGGGACTACATATCTGCTATCATTCAAGGGCTTCACTCGTAAGCATATTTGCAAAGCTATCAACCGCAGCACACTTTCAATCCACAGCGTGTTCATGGAGTTTTTTATAATTTGCGAAAAGTTAGACGAGTTCATCAGCATTTTGCGGTTGTAGCGAAGGTACCATATACAGATGCTCTTCGTAATATCCGTGAGGGTGAAGGACAGGGCGTGCTCCATCGGCTGCGTAAACCAGTAGTGGTGCGAAAATTGGTTCTTCACATTTTGGCCGCCAGAGGAACTGCTACCCCCAGTGTGGCTGCCCCCCTCATTCATCTGCGTAATCACGTTCTTCAGCGGAGACACGTTCCTAAACTTTATCGTGATAATGTGCAACAGTTTCAGCAGCATCCAGCCGTAATTTTGCACAGAAAAGAGAGACGGCTCGATGTTGGAAATGGCTTTGCTCTCTTCGTTGTATGTACCTCTGCTGGAGGACGGCACGAGCAGGTCCAGTATGACAGGCCATTGCATACTTTTGGCGGATTTCTGCCTCCACTGCTCGAATATCCCCTTTTTCCTCCTATCCTCTTTGCTATACTTTTTACTCGGTTCGAAATTTTTATACTTCCTTTGGTCTCGGAGCGTGCCCATTTTGCCATTATCACACAGGGCGATGAGTCTGTTCTTCTTGTGGAAGGAGATCCCCTTCTCCTTTTTGTTTCCGCTTGGGATGTGCGTCTCGAGTAGGCGGCGCTTTCCATCTGACATGGCTTGTTGGTTTCTACCACCCACGGTGAGGTTTACACTACCACAGTTGGCATTATTCACATTGGCATAATTTGCACTAGCACAAAAGGCACTCCCGTCTACGCTCTTCTCATTGCAGTTACTCTTCTTCTTCCTTTTGATGTCATCCGAATTTGAGTTATATCCCTTCTGAGACCTCTTATTCGGGCATACATTGTTATTCTTGTTCATGTTCACTATGGGGTTTTTAATACCTCCAAAAATGCCTGCACACAGCATAGACTTTAAGCTCCTACTGATAAGGTACCTACACAGGGTGGTCAGCTGCTCTATTCTGATGATATTCAAAACGGTGTCAAGGTCCGTGTCGTTAATTAAAAAGCTCAGTATTTCTTTTAACTGTAGTAGGTCCTTCGAGTCGACACTCTGGTCCATGATGCTGTTCACATTTACAATTACGTCGGCTTCTACATCTTTCGAATTAGCCGGGGGGGCCTTACCTCTAAAGCAGTCAAAGGAGGGGAATCCTTTTTTCTTAAGAGACCCCTGCTTGTTCTTCATTTCGTCATGGTATGCCCTCATAAAGTCTTGCTTATGCATGGAGCAGATTTTTTGCGATTTCGAAAGGCCATTACATTTGTTATGCACCTCGGACAGGTTATGGTCGGACAGGTTTTCCTCATAATCCAGCATTGAATTGGTGTACTTGGTGACGTACCCAGCGCTACAGTCCCACTTGCTACCGTTGTTGCCGTTTCGGCTTATGAAGTCATTTTCATCAAACGATTTGGGGGAAAAAAAATAAAAATCTGATTTGCAATTTACCATGGTTGAGTTTAGCTCTTCTCCTGGAGTGACATCATTTCCGTGGTGGAAAATAGAATTCTTCGTCAAGCGAGAATCTTGCCATAAGCCTCCCACAGCATGCTTCACATTATTCTTGCCATGATTGGAGTATTTCATAATAATAGAGTTGTTCGAATTGTCATTGTTCTTTTCACAGAAATTGTAATTCATATAAAAGTTCGACTCATCGTTGTAAAAATTGGCGCTATCGCAACTTGGGCAACTGTTGGAGAAATTCCTCGCCTTGCTGTTGCAAACGTACTTGTGTAACTGCTTTGCGTTTTCCCCGTTCTCCTTGTCCGATTTGGGGTCTCCATTATTGGAGTCCTTCAAGCTGACGTTCCTTTTATACGTTTTTAACAATCTCTTCAGAAGACACAAATTTTTCGTAGTCCCTTTTCCGAAAATATTCTCCGTGCTAAATTGTATACACTCCAGCTTCTCATCAATACTGTTTGGGTGTCTAAGGATTTGATCAAAATAGCTCAGCGACGAAACATTGGTTTTTAGCGAGCTGGCAAACGTTGGCATGGTGGCGGCCTCCTGCACCAAGTGGAAGTCACTACGATCTGAGTATATCTTCCTAGCAGTAATGGGGATGTCATACGAATTTCTTCGCATAAACACAAAGTGCTCATCCCATTCGTGCGAAAAATTGTCCTTGATAACGATCGGGCATAAGCCATGTGGGTAGGTGTTAATAATCCATTCACACTTTTTTAATATCTTATCGATTTGCTTTTCCCTCTTCCTTTTTATTAAATCTACTGCTGACAATTCGCTACTTTTGTTGCTGCACTTCTCCGCGTTCGGCAACACATCCTTCAGGTAGTTTAATTCTTCTTTGCTCAAATTGCACGAAATGTACCCGTCCCGTTCCACATCTGAAAGGGGTTGCTGCCCCTGTTCCGCTACACCCTTGCTGCGTAGAAATTCGCTCCGTTCGTCACTATTGGACGAGCGAGTGCTCCGCTGCTTTGGGCCTAGCGCACCCTTCCCCTCGTTCGCCTGATCCGCTTGGTCCGCTTGGTCCTCTCCACCCACTTCTTCCACTTCCTCCACTTCCTCCTCCCTGTTGTACAGCTCCAGGAACTCCATACTTTTATCGTTCGCTTTCTCCTCGCTCCACTTCGACTTGGTCGAAAACTTCCCCTCGATGCTTCTCTTCTGATGCTGTATTTGGCTCTTCGAAATCAGGTCAATGACTCCCTGCCTGGCCAAGTTGCACGCTATGGTTATTTTCTTCATTTCTAGCGCTTCACTTATGAGGGCACTTTCTTTTTTTTCCCTACTGCAGGCACCACTCTGGGGGTCCTTCTCCATGTCGCTCACTTGGCTGTGGTTATAACCGATGAGGTACAAGAACACCGCGACGAAGGCGATTTGGGCTCTTTCGAAATTTTTGTGGAACACGTTGTAAAATGTGCCCAGATACTTCACGGCCTCCTTGTCATTGTTCATCAGCCTCTTTAAAAACTCTATGTTTGTCTTGGTGCTCATTTTGGTGGATTCGTTTCCCGCGGGTGCCTTCTCCGCTTCCGCTTCAAAGTGGTTCGGACGGATTGCCTCCTGCTGCTGCTGCGTTTGCTCCTCCCGCTCGTCCTCCCCCGCGTACATCGACTTGAACGTCTTCACGTAAGACCTCGCCACAGACTTAAGCTCACTCATGCTAATTTCATTGTTGGACCGGTTTGTTAGCATACTGCTGGGGGAGCCCTCCTTGATCATCTCCTCCTCGCCAGTCATTTTCGTAGCCGAGAGGAAGCTAGAAATGCTCTCCGGAATTATGTAGTGATTGAACAGGTAGTTCTCATAGTCGCACACGGAGCAGTCGGTAAGCTGAAGCAGGATGGTCCGTATGGCCTTCTCAAACTCGTAGTACTTGTTCCTTTTGGACGAAATGCGAATGTATTTAGCGGCATTGATCAGAATGAGCGGTATGGGGTAGGGGTTGGCGCTCCTCAGGCTTTTCCTCATATTCACGTATATTTCGTATTTGCTTACATTGTCTGACATAACAGTGAAGAAGGTTAAGAAGTGCGTGGCCAAACTGGTAATGCTTATACAACACTCGGCAATGGGGTGCAGGCTGTCCTTGTGCACCGACATTTCGAAGGAGAGGTGTCTAGACGTCAATAACCCCTGCAGTGTGATCTTCAAAAACATGGGCCATATGTTCAGGGCCATTTTTAACGACAGGTAATTCTTCAATTCCTTGATGTAGGAGTATCTGTTGCTTTTCTTGTCCACAAAAAGGTTGGTGACGTACCCCAGGCAGGGTATTATCCCGCTTATGATAAAATTGCAGGCTTGCAAAAGGGTCAGACTCTTCGGCTTAATCATATTTTCGCACAACTCTAAAAATGACGTTTTCTCATTCAGATCATTTCGGATCACCTTGGACCCAAAAATGTATATAAATTTGTGCATCCCGTTCTTCTCGTACAGGTAGTGATACGAAATGCTCGAAAGGACGCGCAACCCCACGCCCAGCATTATCTTTAATATTTCCTCCAGAAGAGAAAATATAAAGTTCAGCTTCTTCGAGTCATTCTTATATTTCATTACCTTCTTCCTCAGGTGCTTAAGCTTCTTCCCATTTTTCATGTACTTTTTCTTTTTGGAGAATCTATACATTATACCATTCAGCTGCGTTTTGAAGTTGTTCGAATCGCTATTCGTTTCGTTATAGTCTTGCAAATTTTTTCTAATGTAGAACTCTTCAGATTCGTCCGAGTTGTAGTAATACTCCGAGAGGTGCGTGGACCTACTCTTGCTATTATGCGAGTCGATGGACTTCTTCTGATTTAGCGTGGCATCCATACTTTCATCATTTATGCTCTCCAAACTGGTATGAATAAAGTCCGACAATTCGTTCTTGTTTATATATATGTGAGACCCCGAATCGTCCGAATGGGATATGACATCGTCTAGAAGGCCCTGGTTTTGGCTGCTCACCAGGGGAACCCAAGACTTTTTCTTCCTCTCACACTTGGCATACATTAAGAAATGCTTATTTTCTGTGTCTAGCGAAGAACGCGGGCTAAAAAAACTGGAGTACTTACTATTACAACTGCTTCTATCCTCCATGTCGTTGCTGAACGTGTCAAACAAGTGGCTCTTCAAGGTGGACGATATGTTGGACCCATTCGGCAACAAGTCCCTGCGCGCCGATTCGTCCTCTTCGCTGGCATTTCCCAGGTCTTCCACTTGCTCCATTTCGCCCTTTGCCCATTTGGCATTCCTCAACTGCACCATGCAGTAATTATTCCTATCGTCATTCTTCCTCTCGTCAACTTCCGCCTCCCTTTCTGCCTCGTCGTACGCGTTGTAGAACGGAATGACCGGCTGATACAAAAACGTTTTCGCACTCTCATATTCCGTTGCTATGGTCAATATGTACGTCGTCAGCATGAGCACAATGCCCCGCAAGAATATAGAGGCCACTTCACTCGCGCTGCTCACATGATTGTTCTTATGCTTTATCTGATTCAGTATTTTCACACAAAAGTCAAAGTAGCTATAATTTGCGCAGCTCTCATTCCTCCACTCATCTTCGTAAAAGGAACACAACTTGTGAATAATGTCACACGCTTTGTTCTCCATCAAAAAATCGCTCTCCTCGTTGTACTGCACAACGGGCACATTGATTGCGTCATTCGTTTGATGATTTATAAGAGAAATTAGCTCTTCGACGAATATTCCAAAGTGTGTTGCGTCTATGATCCTGCTCTTGGTGTTTTTTTTTCTCTTCTCGTATCTCTCAATTTCGTGCTTATTTTCCTCGTAATACTTCCTCTTCTTTCGCTTTTCCTCCCTATTCCTGTTTGCATTCGCATCATTTATGTTGTCCACGCTAGCGTTGAAGACGGTCGAGTTAGACGACGCTGACGAGAATGTGCACGAGTTTACGTTCTTCGAGTTTACGTAACGACTCGTTGAACTTAGGTTCATCTTCTTAGAAGCGCCACTTGAACAGCTGTGATAGGGGGCACTTAACATCCGTTTCATCATTATTTCCAAAATGCCCTTATGCTCCAGAGACTTCAACACCTTCAGTATTATCTGCGAATCGAGGCTGTTATTGTCGGAGAAGAACTTGAGCAATTTTAAGATGGTCTCTATGTGAATCCTCATAAAAACGTTGCTTATAATTATTTTGTCCGCCTCCAGCAGAATCTGAAAGACATTTCTCCTGAGTAGCCATAAACTCCCATTCAAGTCCAACTCCTCCATTTGGTAATATTGGCCTTCGCAGTAATCATCCCTTCTTATGAACGGACTTTTCAGCTTAATTATTTTCAAAAAAGATGTGATGAGCCTTTCCGACAGGGAGTAAAAGTTCTCGTTATTTTCTATCCTGTTGTTTTGCACATGCATGTTGTTTTTCAAATATAACTTTAAAATGCTCAAGGCGCAGATTTGCGCGTCGGACGTTTGGTTCCATTCGTACAGGTACTCTCTATATTTTCCGGCGCACTCGTTCGTTACGCTCGCGCAATGGGTTGCGTAACGGCTCGGGGGAACCTCGTTCTTGTCTTGGCCCCCCCCAGCGACAGCACAACCTTTGGCCAGCTTGAACAGCTTCCTCAAAATTTTATTGTTATTTTCCGTGCACTTAATGAGCGTCTCAAAGGTGTAAACGTCAATGTTGCTGTATAATGTGTAGGAGGTTTCCTTTTCCATGATCTTCCTATAGTCGTCGTCATTCCAATCGCAAAAACGATACATATATCGATTCAGCGCTATGGACACCTTATTGTAAAGCTCCACTATGTTGAGAGGGTTTCTGAGGAGGAAGTTTCGATTGATATCTGGGATTAATTTCCTGTTTACTAATTCGTCGACGAATGCAGAGGACCAGCAGCACTCCTTTGGGAACTCAAAGATGCACGTGCGCGAGGTGTACACCTTCAGCTTTATATTGTTATTTATCAGTACGTTGTTATCTAGCGGGGAGTTCTTCTTCCTTATACTTGTTGTTAGTAAGTGCCTTCCATTAGAATATATCACTATTTTCCCATGATCGTTTTGAAAATCGCAATTACTCCCATCATTGCTGTAACATCCTTGATCGATCAGGATGTCAAATATGATGGTGTTCATGTTTGTAATGTCGTACACATTGATCAGTTTATTCGCATTTTTCGTCCGATTTTTGCCTCTCTCATGAGTGGTTACTTCGCTGTTATTCATACTGTTAGGCTGGTAAGCGTCCTGCTCGTTATGCCCTCCGTTTGACATTTTACTTGATTTGTCATATGTCTCCCTTTCCGTTTCTTCCTTTTCCTTCGAGAACGATTCTGCACCAGATGACTTCATCAATTTGGTGTACATATGATTCTGCTGAAAATTAATCTCCAAAAAGTTGTGCTCCTTTTGTTTACCCATGTTTTCCTCCGAACTGCCATCTGTACTGGCTTCTTCACTCCCCTCGTCTTCCACCAGCTGAAATGTTATCTTGCACTTTGAGCCAAGTTCATCCAACACCTTTATCGAGTTGTCAATTTCGAAGGAGACTGCCACTTGAAATATGTACGATCCGTACGTAGGCAGGACGTTACTGGAGTACTCACAAGGTTTGGCGATATCTTTCAGGCACCTCTGTGGATTATTGTTTATTTTTAAAAACATGGGGTACTGTAGGGAAAAGAGTTCCAACAGCTTCAGCGACTCATATTCGTGCAACGGAATTTTGCACATTAGCTTGTTGAAGTTAGTGTAACTGGAGCTAAATTCCTTGTTACTATTTTCCACACCTACTACGGTGCAATCCTTTTTTTTTTCCTCCGATTTGTTGCCACTGATGAGGTCTCCTCGATCATCACCAACCTTTCTGCAACACGACCTTATTTCACATCGCAGGTAGGGGATAATAATATACTCCGCCAGGGTGTTCAAAAAGTGCACCAAATATTTTAGCGAGTTCTCATACACCGCTATGGTTAAAAAGGTGTCGACTATCTTCAGCGTGAACACCAAGTCGTTATTACAAATGGCATACTTTAATATCTCCCTGCAAATGTCACTAGTATTATTGTACATATGCAAAGGCAGGAAAGAGTAATTCAGTTTATCACTTGGGTTGAAATGCGCCTCTGGTGATTCTTTGCTGCACATGTGGGAGTAGTTCTTCTTCGTTTTGTTAAGCAGCTGTCTAAGAAACAGGTATATCTCTTCGTTTTCATTCTTAAGAGAGTTTATCCCTTTTAATATAATTTTAAAAATATCGTAACAGTTCACACTGTAAACATTTGACGGGACTGATGCGCTACTGATTGACTGGTTTTTATTTAGGTTAAAAATTTTGAACACCATGTCCTGCACTATGGATGTATCATCCAGTTTGTTTAGAAAATCCGATTTCGTATTAGAGCAATACTTTTCATAGTCCGGGGAGGGAAGCATTTCGCTTATTATTTTCCCCGTTTTAAACAAGGGAGCTTTTATGTTATCACTAATGGCATGCTCAATCATGGACTTGACCTCTACGATTGACTTATTCTGATGGTTATATATAGAGTTTCTTACATTTTCCAAATACTTTGGCAACAAAATCATGTTGTTTGTCACCTTTGAAATGTTTGTGAAGCTTCTACTATCTGAATTTTTTGCCTTTTCATTTTCATCATTTATGATGGCATCATTCAGGCTAATCATTTTTAGGAACTCCTCATATTTTTTATCCTTCCACGATGTACTATCCATTTGATTTAGAACGTTGTATAGGTAATCTCCATATTCTTCCAACTCATCAAAGGGCTCGATCACGCTTTTTTCGTCCATACAATTTTTGTCCCACGCATCTGCGTTATCCTTCAATTTGTGCGTTTCACTTATGGTAGAATCATGAACCTTTTCGTCATTTTGAATGCTGCTTTTTTCGTAAATGTCCAGGTTGGCTTGCTTCTCCAGTTCGGCAATGTCTGGTTTGTTATCCGAAGGAGCATCACTTTTTTTGAGAGACGTAATGATAAATTTGATCAGTGTTCCACATATGTGATGGTAATGTTTCCTCTTTTTTGACTCCAAATAGTTAATGAACTTTAAAATATCCTCTTCGCACTTTTTGTTCTTACTGGGGTTATACTCACTGAATTTTAGACACCTGACAAATTCTAAGTAGACCCTCGCTTTGTGTAGCAGGCGCAAAATATTTTCGTAATTACTTATCACCCGGGAAGATGACTGCAGCAGAAGGAATTCCCCATAGTTGCTTATCGATTTAAAAAACCTGGTTCTGCTTAGGACGACAAACTCGGAAACGTAGCACTTATTTCTGTTCTGAAAGTGGTCAAGGATACTCCTTAATTTTTCCGAAATTAAAATTTTGTCCTTTTCTCCTATATCTTCGCACATCGAGTATAACTCATTCATTTTTACGTCTCACTATGTTGGGCAAATGAACTACGCTAAGGATACATATATATTGACAACTACCCATGTGATGGGGGGTTGGGGGGACGGAAAAAAGACACACAAAAGGCTATAAAAGCGTTGAAAAAGGGGGAAAAAAAAGAAGCGGCGGTGGGTAAGACTCATAAAACGAAGCATAAATCTTCACCACATAGTTACAAATTGTTTAAATGACATATTAAAAATGGGCACTATGAGTGTGAAGACGGGTGGACAAAAAGCTTCTAACTAATAATGCTACAAATTATTGTACTCGCTTAATTTTATTTTACACGGGTGTTCGTTTCCGCGTCACCCCTTGAAATGTTTAAAGTAAAGGAATTGAAAATATATTGAAAAAACAAAACAAAAAAAAGAAAAAAAACAGGGGAGACGCAAAATATATGCAAATGTGTCACATGCGTATATACAAACGCGCACATGTGAACAGATTTGCGGTGAATATACATACACGTGCGTCCAGACGACGCATGTACGTATGCATATGTGCGAGGAAAAAACAGTAAACACTCCGCGCAACCATCTGCGAAAGGACAACATAAACCAAAATTACAAACATTCACCAAAATTTGTGTAACATATGGGCCATTAAAACAAAGGGCAGATATGTTTTCATTTTTTTTTTTTTTTTTGCTTTTCTATTTTTTGGTGTGCAACATATGTGAATATGTGGCGTTAAATATGTTCATGTAACTACGTACGCACATATATTTCTGAGGCTTCATGTCTGCGAGATGCATATTACACGAATATGTGTATATACGCGTATACAAACATACACGTACAAAATATACACATATTTTGTGACAAAATTGTGCAACAGAAAGGAAAACAATATCGTTACATACAATTTTGATCTGGTGTAATATACAACGTTCTGTCCGTTCAGCATTTAAGAAACATATCACGCGTGTTAAAGAAATATTTTTACTCATCCGTCATTTATTAAAAAGTTAAAATTTCTGTGTGTACAATTAACAATATCATGTGTGTGTACAAGTGTGCAACATGTTAATTCAGTGCACCCATAAGAACAATAAATATTTATTATTCTATCATATCATATACATACGTTTTTCGCGTAATTCTTGGCAAATATGAAAAAACGTGCAGGACAAAATTAAGGAAAATAAAAGCGAAACTGGAAACATTTCACAATGATATAATTTAAAAACACAATTCAAAAGTGAAAGGAACAATTTATATCCTATAAAATGCAGTTGTCAAAAATGATGAACATATTTTTTTAGACATTTTCAGCGCAGCAAAATCTGGGAAGACGAAAAAAAAAAAAAAAAAAAAAAAAAATAGAATTGAACTGCTGCTTTTTTTTTTTTTATTTCAAAAAAGTATGAACAGCGAATAATTGGAATATATATTTTGGCTGTTCATAAATTTTTTGAGTGTCAATTTTGTGACAAATGCAAACTTTTAATGTTTAAAGGCAAAAATCAAAATGATGTGAAAGCGGAAAACAACCAATATATGCATTTAAAAAAAAACATACATATGCATATAAAATTTATGTGATACAAATACGTTCACTGGTATGATAAAATTTGTAGAAATATTGTAAAATTGTTAAAAGTCAACATTTTGTTTATGTTATTTATGACAAATTGCGTGATTAAGTTTTTTTTTTTTTTTCACGAACCATTAATAATATTGCACATGACCAGGCAATTTTTTTTTTTTTTTTTTTTTTAATGGACAATTTAAGCTGTATGTGATGCATGACCTCTTGGAAAAAAGAAAAATACACATGGATATTTTTTCGTATGATTTGCCAAGTTTGCCACATAAAAGGGAATAACAATGAGGGGTGTTATATATGTCTACTTTTCAGAAAAGCGCATTTGTTCTGTGCAGCATTTTTCTTGAAATGTTGCGACAGTGAATGTTGAATGCTTTGAAATTCTGCAATTGTAGAACGCACAAGTTTTAATTTCTTTTTTTTTTTTAACGAGCCGCTAAGAGTGGAAAAAATAGCTGCACCAAATGGAGGGGAAAATATGAACGGCAAGCTTAAGTTGTTCATTTTTTTTTTTTTTTAAATTATTAATACGAAAAGGTAATCAGTGGTGGGGAAAAAAAAAAAAGCCAAAAAGGATTAAAGCTTAAAAAAGGAGCTACAAAAATGAACAAGATGGAAAAAAGAAAAAAAGCGGAAAAATACCTATTTAGCATTTTTCATTGCGATATGTGCAAGTACTGCTATATTAGGCCATTTCAAAGTGGTTGTCCGATGGAATAACCGCATGCTAAGGGGCATTTGGCTATCTACTTGATACCTGCCTGGTTTAATGAAAAATTCTTGCTTCTTAAAATTACATGCACATCTTGGAGTGAACGCTTTTGTAAAAAGTTTTAATTTTTGACGGCATCTCAATTTAGCCATTGTTTGGAAAACGCGTTGTGCAAACAAGTGTAGACGTTCGACAAGTGAAAAAAAAAATAAATGACACCAGTGATGATACCTTCCCCAGGGGGGGGTACAATGCCCAGCTAATTTTTTGAAACGTATTCATACGTCATTCTACTTTTTACACAGCAATGGACTATTTTTCCAAGCCTGCGTAAGCTGTTGTGTGTGAAATTGTTATGCATCACTTTGTCGTGCGAACCGATGGCGCATGTGTACGCTCCGCAGAATTGCGTTTTGCGTTAAACGATTTGCTTTTAAGAGCAAGCATTTCCATCCAACGTGCGCTCATTTTGTGTTTACAAAAAAGGCAACACATTTTAACATGCAACAAAATTATGAAACACCCATTTGTGCCTCTGTCATCGCAGTAGTGTTAAAAAAAAGGGTTAAGCTACTTGGTGAGTTATTCTGCATGCATATCATCGGAGAGATGCAGCACGTAGAAACTGCTGAAGAATGCATGGGAATGATTTCGCGTCATCCCAAGAAGATAATATTTGTTGAAAAATCCGCACCACAATTCTCAATTTAGTTCGTATGCTACGGCATTCCTTAAACATTTCCAATTTTGTGGACGATTCTTTTCGTATTCACATCCTGAAAAAGGATAACCTTATTTGGGCGCCTTTCTTTTTTCCGTCTAAAAAACTAAAAAATAGTGCAATGTAGCGCAAATTAGAGAGATGAAAATCGTTTGTGACTTTTGCAAAAGGCGCAAAAATGCCGGTGTAATGGTGCTAATGAGCAACTGATCCGAGTGTAAAGGGTTGTTCGCTGCGATAGATGGACATTGTCCTCGTCTATCTGGATGTAAATACTGCGTGTGAAAAGCGGTACACGTTCAAATATTACTGCACGTGTGTAAAACAAATTGTAAAATCCCAATTGATATTTCCCCTTTCTGGGTGCAGCCATAATTAACTGTTTCAGTAGCTTAAAGGAAACCTACCAATTGTGGATTGCGTAAGTTGTACAAAAAAAACGTGAACATTGCGAAAAGGTGAAGTGTTATGTTATATGGTGATATATTGTCGTAATGCGCTTTTATGTTAATTTTTGTACGTGCAATTTTTTTCCATTTATTCGGGGCAAAATTAGAACAAAATGCCACGCATTTTGCTTAACTGCAGCTTTCACGTTTTGAAAAATGACTCTCACCTCACCCAAAGAATGAAAAACGGGTCATACCTTAAGGGCACAAAAACAGTTCATTAAAGCGGTTGCGGTGGTGATTAAAATATTTGCGAAAAGCTCGAAATGTATGCTTTTTTATAAAAATTAAAAAAAAAAAAAAATTTATATAAAATTTACTCATGATGGACGCGAGAAAAATACGCCAAAAAAAAGGTTCTTTCCTTCAATATATAACCCGAAATGGTAAAGTTTTAAGTGGTTTTCTTAAAAAGACATGCAGCATATCCAAAATACACTGCAACCATTTTACCCTTTGTTCACTATAGGAGGTGCTCATTAAATGCAGGTTTAGCAAAACTTATGCGCTTTTTAAATGGTCTTAAAAATTGTTGGCGGTGGCAAAGAACGTTCATGTGGAGCATGCACTTTTTTTATATTTATCCCTACTATTGGCAGCTTTACAGTAAACGTGAATGCCACATAGCACAGGCGCTACAGGAGCATGCAAAACACGACCAGTAAATAATCACATAAACCGTAAAAAAAAAAAAAAAAAAAGGTGTACATGTGCCCTTTAAAGCTATTCATTTTACGAAGTCGCCAAATATTTTGCAAAAAAAAAAAAAAGAAAGAACATTTATAGAAAATTTCAATTACGTTACACGAAAGCATATCTGTACCAGCATGGTAGCACGTGTTAATGAAAATTCCCCAAAAGCCATTCTAACGCAACATAGTGTACTTGTAAACTTTTCCTTATCTCCCCCTTTTTGTCGCTTTGATTTGTTCCTCGTACGTCACCTTTTTGTTTCATGTGCCACAATCCAACAGAAAAAGTGAAACACGTAAATCTTTTGCATGTGCCAGTACACAAGCATTGTAAAAGCGAAAAATTGTAGTATTTTCTTTTAAAGTGTCATTTTTTTTTTTTTTTGCATGGATATATATGGTCAAGGGATATACATATATATTTTTTTTACCGCGTTATTTCACCTAGCATTCGTTTTAAATTATTTTCGTTTTATCCTCCTTCCACTTTCATCTTTCCTGTTAGCCCTTATATTTTTACGTGCACGATTTTTGCTAGAAATGAACGAAAGTAATATACCCACCTTGTGCTTGTATACCTTGTATGTGCTATGTATGTATTATATATGCAGTATGTTTGCATACATATGGAATCGTTTCCTTTTACTTGCGGCTACTTTTTTGTCTCAGTAGTAAAGAGCGTAATTAGCGCACAGGAGAGAGCTTGATGAGAGAAATTAATTTTGGTAAAAATTTATTGCAAGGATTGAACAAATTCCGCAAGTGGCAGAAATGAGTGGGTTATTGCACAAATATAATAAAACAAAATAAAGCTTGAAAGGGCATGCGCGAGTGAGTTCGCAGATTGATTGACTGATTGATTGTACGGAATTAAACGCGAGGAGCAAAGGCGAAGGCAGCATTAATTTTTTTTGGCACTTATATTTTAAAATTGGATCATTTACTTATAACAGATGAAACATTATTTTTTCATTTTTTGCTCACATTTTGGAAATGTACATTAAGCATAAAAAAAAAAAACACATTCACCTTTTTGAGAGGCAGCCACTGAGCAGCATTTTTTTTCTTTCCCTCACCCATTAATACCAGCCGAGTTTTATATATATACCGCCCGCTTAATCCATATACGTGTTTTTTCCTTTAAAAGAATCTTCACCTTTTTACATAAATAATTTAAGGGAGCGCAAAAAAGTCAGTGTAGAGCATACGCTTAACAGCACGACTAATTAGTGTTTTTCCAAAAAAAAAAAAAATCCTTTTATTTTATGGTGATTTCCTTTCCACCCACAACTCCACTGTGTTAACGGGGAAGAAATATATAGAATGTTTCTCAGCAAATTATAACACATGTATGATGATGTAATGCCAAGGGGAAACAGCTACATTATCCCATCGGAAATTATTTCAGTATAATAGCCATAGGAAAACAAAAATTTGCACATAGATGACCATACATAGTTACTACATTATTGTATATTAGGAGAAAGATAGCATAGGAAACATTTGTCAGGAAAAAAAAAAAAAAAAAATCGTTTACACCTTGGTAGGGGTCCACCTGCGCAACCCCCTTTTGAGTACTACCAACCCCTTTTTTCTTTGATCATAAAGAAATTCATTATTGTAAGAGAAAAAGAGCAACGTGGTGACGCAGCAAAGTGGAAACATAGCAGCGTGGCAACGCGGAAGAGAAAGGAGAGACGCGTTCGTGTTAAAAGAACAGTTGCCCATTTGTGTACGCAGACATTTGGCGAAAGACAAAAAGAGGAGGCCAATTTTTCACTCCTAACAACGTCGAAAAGGTTTTGTGGAAAAATGTGATGAAGAGGCTATCCTAATGTACACTATCCTGTAAAATAAGCAACAGAGTCATAATCGGCCATAGCGTTTTAGCCGTTCTTTTTTCTCCCATAAAGACGCAAAAAAAAAAAAAATACTTTGTCATTCTGTATGTTACGTAACACTTTCATTTCTGCATTGCCCAAGGGAATATATTTTCCATAAAGAAGAAAATTGCCGTACAGCAGATTGGAAATTTTTTTTTTTTTCGACGAATAACATAGACGTGTAAAGGAGTAGCTGAACGGAGGAAAATCCTACGTCTGGAATGTTTTTGTACATTTTAAAGAATAAACTGTTCATGTAAGGCGTAATAAAACCTTCTCAGACACAGCTGACTTGGGGAGCATCACATGAATGTGTGTAACATATATGTAGGGGGAAAAAAAAGGCACCAATATCTCCACAGAAATAAATTGGTACACATATATGTCATTTGGTTGACCAACTGAGAAATGTTTAGAAGTACTACAGGCCGTACACGTCCTGTGGAATGAGCATATGGTTACCTCCCAAGCAGCGCGTTAAAAATAGTAAGTCATAAGCAAAAAGGGAGTCCCCTTTTGAATGCGCAAAAAAAGGTAAAAGAAGGAGAAGGACGCAAAGAAGGAAGATACACTAAGAAAGGCTCGCTCAGTCAGTCAGTCAGTCAATCACTCACTCACTCACTCAATGACTCAATTTTTTTTATATTTTTTTTTGAATGTCTGTGGAAACTTTTTTTTTAAATACTTTGTATAAATTGAGTAAATTTTGATTTAATTTTGCACAAAAATTGTACAAATTTTGAATGAGTTGGAATTTTTTTTTTTTTCGCCATTTTTACTGCGTAATTTATTTATTTTTTTTTTCCAAAAAATATATGCCTCTTTTGCCCGTAAGAAAAGAATGTCACATTAAGGAACAAACATCGTCACACTGTTGTTAATGTCTTACTAAGGGGTTATACACCTAGATAAGATACAAAGATTTATTAAAACACATGTGCATGATGAGAAATATGACACTATATGCATCAGAATGAGTTATTACAATTATTTGAAAAAAAAAAGTCAACTTAACGATGATGATAATGATGATAATGATGATGATGAGAGATATGATCACGTGGAAATGGTACCAGGGGAGAGTTGCAGTCATGGAAATGGGGGCGTTCGCAACGGTCTGTATTATCCGCATGGCCTCCACGGCCCGCATACCCGTTGCCACGTCAACATGAAGAAGGTGAGGAAAGGTCAGTGTTCGCCCCTTGAAGGCAGAAGGAGCAACAAATTTAGCAAAAAAATTGCCGAAAAAAACATGCTTAAAAAGAAAATAAATGAAACGATTTTGACTAACATAAAAAATATTTTCGAGAAAATGGTAAGCATAGAGCGCTTGACAAACATGGACAATTATAGAAGTATGAAAAATAAAATTGAGCGGATTCGCCATGTGCATCAGAAGGGAAGAGCGAATGGGACCATTCGTCTGCATACCAGGAGTCCTTCGCCCGGGGAGGAGGAGCTATTATGCACTCCTACGGCCCCCAATGGAAGGAGTACCACCCTGTACGACGATGATGAGCGTAACGATGACGAGCATGCCGATGACGAGCATGCCGATGACGAGCATGAGGATGACGAGCATGAGGATGACCAGCATGAGGATGACCAGCATGAGGATGATCAGCATGAGGATGACCAGCATGCCGATGTGTTCAAATCTGTTTGCGAGCCGGCTCCAGACAGCTACTGCAGCGGTGGTAACGGCTGCGAATGTTGTCGCAGGGGGAGCACGTATGGGAGTAGCAACTCATATGACCCCAATTTATGTGAAGACGAGAGGTACCCTCATTCCGTCAGCAATATTCGCGGGCGTCCGATCCGCTTGAAAAGTGCCAACTGTAAGATCCCCAAATGGGGTGATAAAATGAGAAACTGGGAGGAGTTCAAAGGTGAATACGCGGATGGCTGGCTTTGCCGCCCCCCCGCGTATGGCGTTTCTCCCCCAGGTAAAAGCAGGACCATTTTGAAAAGGCTGCTGAGGGAAGAAGTTGACAGTGAGTCATTTAAAGGGGGCATCCTTAATAACGAAATGGGGAATGCGTACGAAAATATAATTGTAAGTAAAAACGGTCATGTGGACCCCCCGAGCGATCATCCCACTAAACGTGAACCATACCATTTGGGTACAGCCAAAGAGAAGCACCCATCTGTGGGGGGGAAAAAGAAGGCGAAATTTATTATGTGTAAAAAGGACGAAGAGGTTACCGCCCTGTTTACCAATCAACAGAGGCACCGACCCACTACCATAGAAACGATGCCGAAGGAAAATGATATAGTAGTTGTAAAAGATGAGCAGTTAAACAGCCGTATGAATATTTTCCCTGGGAGTAACCATATGGAAAATAAAAATATCCTATTCCCGTATGAACAGAAGGGACACATAAGCAGCAACCAAATTAACCTTACAAAATATGAAAGAGATAAATATTTTTATGGGCAGTACAAATATGATGAGACGATATTTATCTATGACTTGATAGTCCTTGACACGTCGGGATTTTTATACAAAGTTGCCACTGATGGGACGTACTACTGGAAACATAAGGTAGTGAAAAACATTCAGGACTACATAAACTTTGATGAGGAAAAGAAGGGGAGGAGTGCATACAAGTCGATTAGGAATGAGGCGAGGTATGATCTCCCCTTTAAGGATATCCTAGCAAAAAATAGACACCACACAAATGATAATTTAAAACGGAGGGCAATGAAGAAGCTACATTATAACAATTTTTTCGATATGAGCAAAATAAGTCTTTCCAAAAATGACGAATTTAAAGAGGACGGGAAAGTCATGCAAGATGGCGCCAAACCCAGTGGGAGGAAAAAAAATTACAATGATGAGAAATTGAAGAGAAATAAAAATGTAACAAAAAGATTGCTTTCGAATTATAACGGAGATTTATTTTACATTAATGAGAATAATGAAGCCATGCCACTAAATATTAACATCAAAGACGTCGTCAACAATTCGCCCTTCAAATCGCCGCTTTTTCCAAATATCGTTTTTATGGGTTCCAGACACTCCAGCATTGTTAATTTGGATTATGACACGGGGGAGGTTATAAAAAAATACGACGAAAGTTTGGAAGATTTGCTCGTGAAAAAGGAGAAGAAAACGCTACCCAACAGGAACAGGGAGTTTGTAAAGAGTAATTCCACCAGAAGGCAGGGCGAATTGCTTCTGCAAAATGAGCATGCGGCGGAGTGGGCCGATGTGGACGGGCCCGCCAATGGGAGAGGCGAGCCAGGGGAGGCTCACGCGGATGACGAACACGATGATGATGAGCGTGATGATGATGAGCATGATGATGACGACCATGATGATGACCACGATGATGACCATGATAACCATGACTACGCCGAAGCAGTAGCAGGAGCGGAGCGCCATAACAATAGCATCATCAACGTTGGCCATGGGGGCCAAATCGCGAAGCCATTTGGGGGCCATGAAGAAAGCAGCGCGCTGCTGCACTCGGCCGATGCACTAAATGAATACTTCGAGGAAAACGAGTTTTACAGATACACATCGAAAAGTAAGTACAGCATTGTTGACAAGTATGATGAGAAAAAAATGGGCGAAAAGGCGAAATACACCTTGAAGGTTGTGCGAAATAATCTACGGGAAAGGAAAAAGGTTCTTATTAAGAAACTCCTCATGAGTTTGAACAGAACCAGATCGCTAACTAGATACCCGCATAGTAGTAACCTCCTAGATATTGCAAAAATGAAAATGAGGAGAAGAAAAAAAAAAAAAAAAAAAAAAAAAAGAAGACGAAGAAGAAAAACGGAGAAGAGACAACTGCAAATAAGCATAGTTAAGTGGATTATAAAAGCTGTGGATGAAAAATCGTTGAAACAAAAATGGATAACCACTTGGGTCGACGTCGGATCTATTTTCATAACGGACAGTAACAAGCAAGATTCGACGTTCATCAATTCGCTTATCGAAATTGTGGGGAACAAGCTGATACTGCGGCCGCTGGAAATGGACAAACTGAGCAAAGCGTACAGCCTTGCGAAGAACGTACATAGTGAGCCCGAGGAGGGCGTGGGCTTCCTGCAGAGGAGTGGCGACAAGGGGGTGGAGCGCGCCGTGCCGATTGACGAGATGGCCAATGAGATGACCAATGAGATGGCCAATGAGACGGTCGAGGAGAGGCCCCACGAACCAGTCGATCGCCGAAGCGGAGTGCGGAAGCGAATGAACCAAGAGGGCTCAAATGTGAAGTCGAAAATTTTTATTTTCTCCGAGGCGGTGTCCTCCGTTTTCGCGCTCAGGTATAAGCGTGCATCGAACATCTTCACCCTAGACGTGATAATGAAGCAGAATAGCAAAATGTTCCCGGGTTATGATAATGTAAAGGGCTTCAGCTACAATGCCTTAAATTTTAAGAAGGAAAACACGCTCTTTCTACCCTTTTCGCCTAACGATTTTGCAAAGCACAATGATGAGAAACCCTTTTGCAATTTTGATGAAAATATAAATTATGGGAAGAAATTACTGCACAGATTGAATAACATATCGGTGAGCATAACTTCCATCGAGAAGGACATACGCTACCTTCTCTCCAACATAATTTTTGTGTACGATAGGAATAAAAGGATACCTGTAAATTATATATACAAGATGAAGGGGCTGATACGCGAGTACCAGAAGACGAAGGAGCAGTTTTTGTTTTATTTGCCCGGCGTGGATGGTAGGAGGCACTTGAGCCACCCGCATTACAGCGCTGGTGTTAGCGGATTTAGCGGTGGCCATAGCGCCGGTCATAGCGCCAGTCACAGCGTCAGTCACAGCGCCGGTCGCAGCAGCATTTTTGGCGGCTCCTTTAGCGGCAGCCTCGGTGGAAGCCATGGGGCTGGTCGCGCAGGGGGGGGGAGACCCATCCACATCTGCGAATACATAAACAAATTCATCGACATGTATTTTGAAGAAAACGAAATATGCTTCGACTACTGCTCCATGCTGAACATATGGGACAATATATTTAACAACTACGTCAGTCAGGACGACTGCTTGTTACTGTCCAACCTGTACAGAGTCATACAGAACGCATTCGCTTTTAACCACCGAGATTTTAACCTCACAAATGATGATGTAGACCACATGCTATCAGACAGTGCAAACTTTCTGGTAAAAAGGAGAAAAAAAAACTTTGCCTATTCACGAAACCAGGAGCTGAAAGAAGTGTCAACGTTGAAGTATAAGAAGGGGTGGTACTGGAACATGTTCTATGCCGTTATGCTCATATTTGTAGTTCCCTTTGTGTTTATCTACAGAATGTTTAGGAAAAAAAAAAACAATAACACTAGTAGTAGCAGCAGTAAGGTAATTATGAAAAAGAAGAAGCTGAAGGATTATGATGACTATGCCCGGGACCATGGTCTGCTAAAGTTAAGGTACCGCCTGCTGCATGACGAGCGCGCAAGGCTGAAAAATGCCCTAAGCAAAAACAACTACGACGATTTAACCCAAATCGAATTAAACATGAAATGGGAAATGGCGAGTAAGCTGAAAGAACTAGAGCATCAGCCAACCCTAATTGACATTCTAGCGAAACATGCCAGAGACTCAGATAGTGATAGCAAATTTTACGATATTAATGAAGGGAAATATAACATCCATTCGCAGAGCTACTGGGGTGGATCTTCAAAATATAGCTTGCCCAATATGTCCGTCATGAATCTGAGCAGAACAAAATCAGGAGAAACTATTAAATCAGATGTCATCGGAACGAATATGTTTTATATGTATAGAAGGAGAGCTGCTTCGCAAGACGTTACTGATAAGCAGTCCTTCGTTGTAAAAAAAAGGATTAGGAGCAGCTACAAGTTGGGGAACAAGTATCACAAGAAGAACTACACCGATAATGAGAAAGACAAAAAACATAACCACTTGAAGGAAAAACATATAAACGAAAAAGATTTCGATAAAAGTGATTTTATAAATTTCCTTACCAACTTTAATAAAAAATTTATGAAAAAAAATTCCCTAGTAGATCATCTTCTCAAAATGAACAAAACGGCTGTAGTGGGTTCCAAAACGGACGAGCATACCTACAGTAACAGCAGTAGGAAGTACCTCACACATTCGGACCATTCCAACAAGGAGGAAAATAGCCAAGGAGAACGTATGAACAGTTCAGGTAAAAAACTCGCAGGGAGGAAACACCTCAATGAAGAGAATAAAGCAGCTGAGGAGAAAAAAAATAAAAGCAAATACGCCAAGCATGCAGATAATGGCAGTGGCTATCCTATAAACACGTATAAGCAGGGCACCCCGATGAAGAGCAAATTGGACAACCTTGCAAATAATAATGAAATATTAAATAATAAAAGCTCCAGTGCAAGAAATTTATCTATAATTCAGAGATCACACATTCCGTATGATGCTCCGCTGGCGGATTTTTTAGAAAATGGAAGATTCATGAGAACCTTCGAAAATATTTCCCTCATTGGTCAGGGAGGATTTGGCTCCGTGTACAAAGTGTCGCATCGTCTCGAACCAGGGTCTCCAACATATGCTGTAAAATTTATTTACTTAAAAGTGAGTTCTTTGGATAACGTGAGCTCCAGAAGGTACTTTCGCGAAATTGCAGCTAATAGAGATATTTATAGTAAGCATGTTGTCCGCTACTACACCTGGTGGTGTGAAGAGCCCCAGTTTCTTCCCATGCATGTGATGCCCAAGGAAATACAAAACTTAGTCAAGAAAAACAAAGATTCTTTTAAAAAAATGTACAGCAAAAATAAAAAAAGCGATTGTCTTCTTAGCTATGAAATGTTATCATCTTGGGAAAAGAAAAAAAGCGATTTAAAAAATTTTAAAAAGGTTATTAAGAAGAAGAATGAACGCAGCTTAACATTTTACAGTGACAATGATGGACTGAATTCCAAAAGAAATGAAAACAGAAATAGAAAAAGATATCTAAGCGACAAGAACTTTTCTGATAATGTCTACACCAATGCCAATGCTAAGAATAAGAAGAAGAAAAAGAAAAAGAAGAAAAAAATTATATACACAGAAAAACAAAATGAGGATCGGAAGGGGCGAAATGAGAGGCACCCCAATGCGCAGGACAAATTCAACCCTGCCTCCTTCAACTCAAGTTTTCAAGAGTACGATCCGTTTGGCTGTGGCTACCTAAGTGAGGAAGATAGAGACTTGGTAGTTTTCGCTGACAATGACGAACCGAGTGTGCACATGGAGGAGGCAGCCCCCGATGGAAAGACATCTCAGCATAGCGCTCGCACGAAGGACCCGCTGAACCGTAAGGATGCACCGTCTGGTAAGCGTCAAGTGGGTGTTGTACCTCCAAGCGCTCAGGGGAACGAAGTAGAGAAAGCAAAATGTGAGCAGCAGGAACTACCGCAAAGGGTGGAGAGCACCCAGCAAAGCGGCAGCGGTAGTGACGCATCGGATAAAGATGCACAGGCACGAGAAGAAGCGCATCGAACCAAGAGCCCCAAAATAGAGAGCATGTTGATAACGAGCTCGAAGAAAGAACATACTGAAGGGGAAAGCGGTATGAAGAAGGGCAAAAATTGCAAGGAAGGGGAACCCCTTGCTAGGAACGAACCACTCCAGCACACCCAGAAGAAAGAAAACGTTAATAATAAAAATAAGGAAAAAATAAAAAAGGCAGAAAAGGAAGAAGAGGAAAAAAATGAAGAAGGAAAAAATGAAGAATTAGCGAATAAAGAAAATGCCGACAAGGTAAAAAGTTCTAAGAAAAAAATTGTGGCGCCAGAATTTTCCATCGTTCTGCTACTCCAAATGGAGCTCTGCAAAGGCTACACACTGCGCAAGTGGCTAGATAGATCGACCAGAAGTGATAAGCCTTTGCATTTTACCTACCGAGACAAAAATATGAACCACCCGCTAGAATTTGATTTGTTTAAGCAGCTAATTAAAGGCCTGAAGGACATCCATTCTACTTGCTTTATCCACAGAGACTTAAAACCAGAAAATATTTTCGTCGATCCAGATACCTACACGTTAAAAATTGGGGACCTTGGATTAGTGCGATTTATTGAAGAAAAAAAAAGGGAAAAAGATTTAAACAACATAGACACCTTTAAGGATAACATGTACACAGATGTTAACCATAATACGATAACTAGCCAAATTTCATTGAAAGGACAAATTATAGGCACGCCGGGGTATACCGCCCCGGAGGGAGGTGCCCTATGTGATGAAAAGGCAGACATATACAGCGCTGCGTTAATATTACTCGAGTTGCTTTGCCCAAGATTTAATACAATAATGGAAAGATACAAACGATTAAATGACTTTAGGAATTACTATGCCGTTCCGGATTATGTGAAAATTCATTTAAATCCATGGTACATTTTGATGCTGCAAATGTCCAAGCCCAACCCGGCGGACAGGCCTTCGGCTGCAGACTTGTATAGCAAAATTAAGGTCCTCTTGGATCCCCATCTAACCGACTTTGCCTTCAGTTTCAATGACATTAACGGTGACGACAGGGATGGTAGGGATGTCAGAGATGGTAGGGACAACAGAAATGATAATGACGGTAGGGACGATCGTGGAAACAATTTGAACGGCTGCAAAACCAACACCAACGGCGCCGGGAGCACCAAAACGGATAAACTCCTCTTAAATAACGTTGACGATAAGAGTTGCTTTAACAAAAACAGCGACAGTCGTAACGGCACAACTATTGAGAACAAGGGAGGTTCGCTAAATGGAACGAACCCCGAATGGCCAAGTTAAATTTGCTAATACACACCCCTTTTTTTTTTTTTTTTTTTTTACACCATTTGAACTGTCTTGTGTATTTTTCCCCCATGTTTTATTTTCTCATTTTATTGTTATTTTATTATTTTATTTTTTTTTTCGAGCCCTCCTTTTTAATTAAATTATAAAGCGGTGACGCATTTTCATTTACTCTGCATTGATGCACGCACGTCTGCGCGCGCGTAACGTTACTTACGTTTAATTGCATTCCACTGCAGGCACTGTTGAGTACCTCTTTTTTATCATTTGAATTGCCACTCTCATGAGAAAGTGTAGCCACCCAGGAGAGTCTACCCACGTTTGGCTTTCATTTCCCCCAATTTTTTTTCCCCCCACCAACATTGCAGTCAAGTTATAGCACTGTCTAGATTGTTCATTGTTATAGCGCAATGTGACTCTCCTGTGAAAAGCTCCTATGTGTTGCGTATCGCGCACTGTGTTTTTTATGCCATGTGCCATACGTTTTTTTTTTTTTTTTTCCCATCTTGCTAATAATTTAGACGATAAAAATAAAAAATAAAGCAAACCGAAGCAAAGGAATATGCACCTACCCATGTGCATAACGAATTAACACCCACATGTAGGGAAAGACGGACCCGAATTTTTTCACAAAATGGGCGCTTCACTTGTTCAACCTGTTTATGGTACAAGCGGCACAAATACGTCGCACGCTGCAGTGTGGCGAAAATGAGGGGCTGGAAAATGCGCTGTTTATCGGGACGACGGCGCATACCACAGCTCCACCGCTTCCCCCAGTAGAGCTAACAATTTGCGAAGAATCATCATCGCCGTGATTACGCTCAATATGAAACGCCCTTTTGCCACGTTTTGATAAACATGAGAATAACTGATTCACGACATGATCCTCTTATTTCAAAGGTGAGTTAAAAGTGAAGTAAAATTTTGATATATACATATATATGCATACGTTTGTGCACACACATACGCAAACATACATACATAGACACATGACATGACATGGTTTGGACAGCACAACGCACATATGTACATATATATATAAAAACTATTCATGAGGCAACAAATAAAATGCACCAAGTGCAGAAATGAAGCGTCTTTTTTAGCAATCCCTTTCATTTATTTCGCCAAGATCCACCCGCATATGCACACGCACATGCGACATAGGTACATGTGCATGTATAAAACACTGTACTAGGCATATTGCTAAATGTAACTATTCCCTTTTGTGCCAATTTCAAAAAACACGTAAAATAAAAAAAATAAAAAAAGGCTCAGATTTAAAATGGGGTAAATTAAAAATTTATATGTATATGTATATGCATATATGTGCACGCACGCACACACACGCACTTGTGATAAGGGTTGAAAAAGCCAAAAAGGAAAGGGTTAGCAGAGAGCGCACATAAGGTTGGGTCATCCAGGTGTAAAATCGGCACAGCTCGTTCATGCTCACTGCTGCGTATTGCTGCTCATTGCCGCTCATTGCCGCTTACCGCTGCTTATCGATGCTCATTTTTTTTTCTTCTTGTTGAACAAGAAGGTGATGTTGAGCTCTTTGCAAATGTTTCCTATTATGGTGTACGCATAATCAAACAAGTAAACGAAGCCAAACACCAACATGTAGTATAATATGTACGTTTCGTTAAAAACGGCCATTTTAAAAATGTTATGGTTCACTTTGCGCTTGATAAATAGCAAAGCGATGCAAACGTAGTAGAAGATGATGGGGATTGGGAAGGAGTCCATTTTGGTCTGCAAGATGGAGGAAAAAAAAAAAAAAAAAATATATATCAAACGGTGAAGGGGGGTTAACCGCGGAAGGTAATCTTGGCATATATACTCGCTTATTTACACAGCTGCGTTTTTCTTAAGCACCATGTTGAAAGAAATGGCTTCAAATGCTGCACACACGCACATGTACACACTCTCCCTGTCCGTAAAATAAAATTACCTTTAACACGGTGGACATATTCATGTGCAGGGTGTAGAAGGACGAGTAGAGTGATATCACTGTGTAGCAGAGGAGTTCATTTTTGACCGTTAAAGCTGAAAAAAAAAAAAAGGAAAGAAACACGCGCGTGTATCAGTTCTGTGCAACAAAATGGTGCAAATTCTTAAAAGCTAAATTTAAAAGTCTGTTAATTTTCGCGATGGAAACGTGGCCGTTTGCTCCACTTTTTTCCCATTGCTCTTTCCCCTTTCATTCGTTTCATTCGCTTCTTACTTGAGTGGTAAAAGTAGTACTGTATCAACATAAACAAGTAGAAGATCACCAATTGTACTGGAAAAAAAAAGGGAAACAATGAGGGGGGGGGGGGGGGGAATTTCAAAATTTTTAAAACAAAATGGTGGGCTCCGTTACAACGCATTTATGTGTGACTCATATGTAACTCATTCATGTGTAATGTGATAATATGTGCGCTTCGCTGATTGGGACTCACTTGCGGCTTCTTTTCTCTTTTTCTTAGCCGTCTGCAATCCCATGTAGGTGCTTCTCGAGATGGTGAGTATAAGGCTGGGAGGGAAAAAAAAATGTAAGCCATTTGTAAGTTAGCGAACTCGCGACAAATTGCCACACAACCCACAGGGGGTTCCTCTCGGCGGACGCTCATTTTGGGGAAACATGCGAGGGCACTCGTTCTTATATTCACAACTGTTCGCTAATAAAACGGGGCACATTTTCCTCATTTTGTCCTTACAAAAAGATCACCGGGATTAAAATAATGTGGATGAGTTTTATGCTTAAGGCAACTTTCCCCAAAAGCGTGCTGAATAGGAAAAAAACGAAGAAAAAAGGGGAAAAGCGGTACATATAAAATGTGTTTAAAGCAATTTAAGCAACTTTTTGATTAAGCAGGTATGGATTTTTCCTTTCTTTTTCCCCCCATTTTGTATGTCCAAACCTAAGGCTCCCCGGTAATAGATCCTTTAGTGTTGTCTTCTCATATAATGCCGCTCCTTTTAATCCTCGAAGAATGCACATCGACATGACCTTCAAAAAGGAAGCAAAATGGGTAATAAAGCAATGTAAGTGAATATGCAAAAGGGACTAGTGGTGATAAAACGCCTCTCCCATTTCTCTGTTATTTTTTCCCCCTTTTACCATGACATGCGATTCTGTGATTCCCATGGAGCCCATGGACGTGTTGTACACTTTCGCATAATGCTCTATCCAAGAAAACATGAATGTTTGCAATTGGACTCCAGACAATATCTGCAAATGAGAGGAATTGGGGGAAACAGAAAGGTAGGCATGTATTTGTGCTTCGACTTGCGTTTTATTTTTATTTTTATTTTATATATTCCTATGTGTGTTAATCCAAATTAATAATTACGAAAAAGAAAAGTAATCCCTTTGGAATGTTCGCCCCTTTTCCCGCAATAAAAATGAACAATGACTGACGGGGGAAAAAGGAGATGAAGATGAGCGGTGAGGGGAAAAGAAATAAGCGATAAGAAGGTAATAAAATTAGTAGGTAACAAGACAGTCTAGGTGATAATACACAACTGTGCCGTCCGATCACTAAAGGGGGGAGCATACCGATGTTATGGAGTCACATCCGTGGTCAAACAGCTGCCCCAGCGGGGAACTCGTGTTTGTTCTTCTGGCTTGTTTTCCGTCGAGCGCATCGAAGGTCTACAGGGGGAAGGAAAGAGGGGGGTCACATTGAGCAACGTATGGGCCCACCGTTGTGCAGTAAAAATGGTCCAACTGCTGCGCCGCAAAAACAGTCCAACCGCTGCGCCGCAAAAATCGATCGAGTCTTACTTGGTACAGGAACAAAAATAACGCGATGTACAAGTAGATGTAATCATTTTTCTTGTTGGACAGGTCAAAAAGGTACATGAGAAAAAAGGCCACCGTGGAGCATAGGAACCCTAGGAGTGTCAAAAAATTAGCTGTTACTGACTGAAAAAGGGGGGGGGTTAGGAAAGCGATGAAATGTACGAAATGGTGTATATTGGCGGTGGGTTAAAGATACGGGAATGGGGGTAGCCACAACGTAGCGACCACGTAGCACATAATCGGTGCTACACCAAAGAACAAACAGATGTGCAACGAACGACTTGGTGGTGAATCTGGAAGGCGGACGGGCTGGGGAGCTGCATTACCTTGGGGACCAGCTTGATGCAAAGGTTCCAGTAGGCGTCAAAAAGGCTATCGAGTAGCGAATGTCCACTACTCTTATACACATACGATTTACAGTTCGCGTAAACGCTTTTATTTAATTTCAAAAAAATCCCCATCTTGGCCAACACGCAAACGAGATGAGCAAATATATAAAAAAATATAAGCAGCGTTTATATATTATTGTACAGAAAAATGAGAAAATGAAATATGCAAAAAGTCATGTCACTCGAAAATGCTAACATGTAACTTTCTCATTTTTTCATTAAAACATGGAAACCCTTCAAAAGGGAAAGCAGAACTATTAGGATTGTTTTACTAATGTTTTATTTTTACTCTCATAATATTTTCCTAATCATTTTATTAAAATGTTTTAGCTATTTATGTTATGTTATGTTATGTTATGTTATGTTATGTCATGTATTTTTAAAAAAATGCTCCACCTAAAATTTTTTTTTTTTTACCTTCAAGGGTAATAAACTTGTTTGAAGAAAATGACCAAGGGGTAAAAAAATGTGAACATGAAAAAAAATGGCAAAACGTTTGACAAAAATGTGAGCTTGAACGATGCGCATAAAGCGGAAGTTATGAAAAGGAAAGAAGAAAAATAGGCACAGAACTTGCAAGAACTTGCAAAGAGCTTGCAAAGAGCTTGCAAAGAGCTTCTCTGAACTTGGGTTACATATAATGGTACATTTTATACGCATACAGAAGCAATAATATTATATGCATATATACATACGCATAATAATATACACGTGCTGTGCGAGCACTTGTGCGCGTATGCGCTCTAAAGGCACCTTTTACCAAATCGCTAACGAAATTTAGTGAAGAGCAAATTTCAGAGAATCGTATCTCTAGCAGGAATAAAACGCTTCTTCTGTTTGACAACATGCGGCGTATATTAATGAGAACACCTTTTTTTTGGCATCCCAATTGAGGCAAATATTTCTAGGGACTCCTTTTCACGTAGCATACATTTTGCTTCACCACGAATGTTAACATGTTTTACTGCTTTTTTTTTTTTTTTTTTTTTTTTTTTTTTGAACTTTTTAAAAAAAATATATACATGTTGAACTTTCCAAGATGTGCAGAGTGGGCAATTCGTCATACAGCTTATGTGCTGCTGTATCTATGCAGGCCATACGCACGCGTGGAGCTGCAAAAGGCGGAATGAAAGCGATGTGTCACAAGGTCACATCGAATTGCAAAGCGGGATAGTAACCCTTTTTGGCACACTCACCGAGAGAACGGGTATACATATAGGTACATTTCTTTTCTTTTCTTTTTCAAATTTCTACCCTTTTGGGTTTTATGGGAGAGAGGCACAACTGAACAGGATTTACCTTAAAATGGAAATTTCTCCCACCCGGTGTTTGGAAAATAAGAACATAGATCATGTGGCAGCTTTTCGTGCAAGGAAGGTATGGTAGGGGTTCGTTTGGGCTTACTTTGTGGTATACAATTGTGCGCCCCTGGTTGAGCTGAAAAAAATTGGCATTTATTCCTTTCCCCTGTCCCTTCTCTCCGGCCATTTTTACACCTATCGATCAGCTAAGGTGCTCACCTTTAGAGTTAATATAACCCCACTGTGGGGGTCTAATCCCCCTTTCTTTGCCATTAAAATTGGAAGACTGCAAAAAAAGTGAATATGCAGCGTGTGTCCTGCTATACATCCAGCTGTCCTAACATTTGAAGTTGCAAAGAATTACTTATAAGTCATCACAAAATTGTGGAAAAAAATTTGTTCCCACGCGTGGATGGAATGTTTCGTGGCGCTGTCACCCAACTGTAGGAAACTAACAATCATGTTTGGTAACCTTCGCATAGGTGTATTTTATTTATTTTTTTTTTTACACACTAGAACGAAAAAAAAAATGCAAATTGTATGTGAAGGGGCTTACAAAATGTACGTGAAATGAGCATTAACGTGGTTCTTTTCTTTTTTTCCATTTTTTCGCCCACTTTGATTCCTTATTCCTGTGTGTGTGCACATGTCATGTAGTAAAAACAAACAGGACTATAACTCCTTAACTTGTGTGGAGCGCGATAAAAAAAATTTATATATATACAGTGCGCTAGCTTTGCAAGGTAGGCCTCACTAGGTACAACGCATTTCACTCGCACTGTTCATGTGTATATAGATAGACATATATTTTTTCCAGTTCTGCTTTACCATGCTTTATTTTTTAATTTTTTTTTTTTTATTCAATTATGCTATTTTTACTCTCTACTTTAATGATGGGAATGCAAAACTTATTCCATTTTTGCATTCCCTCTTTTTTCTGTTCATTTATCCTTTCCCGTGCAAAAAAAGTGAGAAGCTTTTCAAAATAAAGGTCTACACGCCCAAGCTGTTTTAAAATGCATTATGAGGAATTGGTATGTAAAAAGGAGCATTTGCAAAAGTGTCCAAATCGCTCATATGCAACTTCCGAAGGGAAGAAAAGAAACGCCCGCGCGAAATTTATCACATTGCAAGTTATGTTCATTTGTAGTACTTCTGCGTTGAGTCCGTGCATATTATGGAGTGATTACTAAATGTTAGCAAATGTGTTTGAAAAAAAAAAAAAAAAAAAAAAAAAGGATAAATAAACCTTGTAACAAGCAAGCCATTCTACATATACAAATTGACCCCTATGTGTCGTCTTTTTTTTTCTTTTTTATGCGGTTTAAAATTTATTTAAGCGATGGGCATTTGCGGGAATATACGGAGCGCCTACTAACAAATTGCTTAAGCGCGCGTTCGCCCTTTCGTTTTTTCGCCATTTCGCCTGCTCACTAATTCGCTTCCTTACCTGCGTGAAAAACATCCCTGCACAATGTAGACAAACAACTGCTGCGAAGAAGGCTCAACAAATGTAGAGAGGATTTCCCTTGCCGGGTGTACGCGTCTGGTGTACTGCTTTTTCTCCATAGCATTTCTGATTGGTAATTTTTCTCCTTCCCTCATAAAATAGCGGATAAACAACACGCCTTGAGGGGGTGGGGAGGGGTTCCCCGCGTTTTAACTTTAAAGCGCACTGTTGCTTCTTTATTTTATTATATCAATTTTTTCCTATTTTTTTTTTTCATTTTTTATAGTTTTTTCTTGTGCCACCATCGGAAAAAATGGAATCGTCTGCTTAGTTCTGTCCTTTTCCCCCAGTTGTGTTTACCTATACCTGTAAGAAGAAAAGATCCCACGCCATTACTTTCACTTTAGGATTTCCCCAACGCTACATGGCAATCCTCATGTGTAAAATGTGAACATATAAATATAGTACACGTTTTTTCATTTCTCCCCCCCACCCCACATGAAGGTTTGGAAGACAAATAAAAAGAAGAATAAAAATTGCGCATGCTGTCGAAATGATGTTATACGGAGCTGTGCTGTCCGTTTTTCTAGCCGGCAACTTAGAATATTCCTTTTCTTTATTTTTTTTTCATTTTTGTTACATATGTTTTGTGAAAGACGTCGGAGGGACTCTCCTTTTTGTCTGTTCAGTGGTGGTTTTTTTTTGTAAGGCAAAGAAGAAGAAAAAAATATAACGCACAAATTTGAATAGCATATAGGAAAAAATGAAAAGTTCGCAGACGCTGACCCGTTTAAGCGTACAACTGTGCTACCTCCACTCACTGGAAAAGCAGTGGCCACCCCTTAAGCATAAAAATATACACATATAATATGCACACGTTTATATGCACTTGCGCGTGTGCACACCCAACCCGCAGACTTCTTCCTGGTAGTGGCGTACGTGGAGGAAGTGTCTAAAATACTTCCAATGATTTTCGTCCAAATGAATGAGAAAAAAAACAAAAATGAGTATGTAGAATTACCCCTCGTTGACAGCACGGGCTTCTTAAATGAAGGGGCACATGAAGCAGACCAGGATGAGAAGAAAGACACAGGGGTGGATAAATTTAGATACATTTACGCAAATGATACACTGGAATATATTTTTTTCTCCTTGTGCTCATCCGCCGGGTTATTCCTTCACTTTGATTAAAAATTGCCAACTGATTCTGCTGCCCAACCTTTGCCAACCATGTGTGTTAAGTGGCCCACGTCATACCCCCCTCATGAACGTTCCCCCCCATTTATCAGATTTTCGAGCACCGAAAATTTACTTTACGCTGCCCAGGCGACAAGGCAGAACTTTTTATCCATAATTGTGTTAAGGTAAGGTGAGACGACTGCGTCTTCTTGCGTAGGGTATCCTCTTACGTTTACCATTCCTGCTCAGTTATTTTATTTTTTTTTTTTTTACTCCTTTAATGTAGAAATTTGATCTGCGTGCTGTTCCACATGAGCTGTTCCGGAGTAGCGTCTTACAATATTGCCACGCGAGTGAAACAGAAAAGTAGGGACGATGAAAAAATAGGAGAAATAGAGCAAACACTTTTGCAAGGTGCAGAGTACATCTCCGCAAAAAAAAAAAAAACTCTTTCCTGCGTTTTACAATCACATGTGCGTAAAAATGAAACGGCGTTATGGCGTCTTTATTTTTCATTTTTTCCCTCCCAACTGCATGTTTACAGGTTGTGCTGCCAATTTGCTGGGCGTCCTGGGCTGCCTCTTCACTTCTTCCCTCTTCCACGCATTGTATGACTACTCTATTTTTTTCAGTTCGTTTAGTATCCCCGCGTATCAAGCTTCCTTTTTGACCCTGTTGTTTGTGTATTGCTTCTTCTGCATGCTGCTCATCTTTTCCGTTCTTGTGAGGCGCTCCGCGAAGGGGAGAGGGGGGGGTCACTCGTGCGGATGAGCGGGAGTGACAACGAAGGGGAGTGCGTAAATGAATACGCAAGTGTTTGCCCAAGTGAGTACCCTAGTGAGCACCCCCATACGCAGGTGCACATCCGCAACGGTGCGTGTCCCCCCTTCTGCGCAATTTGTCTTTTTATTTTTTCCGTCATCTCATAATTAAAAGAGCCACCACCCACATTTTTGTGCATGTGTTGTTTTCAAGAGACTACTACCAATTGGGGAAATGCTCCATTTGTGAGAATTCCATTTTGTTAATTATTTATTTTTTCCCATTTGGGATGACAAGCAACTCGCTCAAGGTGGAAAAAAAAAAAAAAAAAAAAACGCTTCACCAAATGAGTTAAGTACACCTTCAAATGGTACCGCGAAGGAGAAGTTTCCAATGTGTGATGAAATCATACGGGGGGAAGACCCTCACCCCTCCCCCTTTTTTTTTTTTTTATTATCAACCTTGCGAGAAAAATCAGAGCCGCATGCAAAAAAATGTGCACAATGAAAGGGGTTCTACTGAGTGAATAAGCAAACTACTGTGACGATGCAGATGATGTTACTTACGTGTGGCCCTGCTGCGTGGGGTGGAATGTCCACATCGAAGGTGCACTCGTTAGAGGCGCACACGTAATGAAGAATATGGCTGAATGGCGAACGAAAGGGAATAAGCGCCACAAAAAAAGGAATCCCCAAATGGGGCAAATTCACATACAGACAGGTTTTACAGGGCCAGCAAAACCTTACGGAATAGATGGAACCCCCGCTCTCTGCGACTCACATATCTAGACTCATATCAGTAATCACGATGAGCACCTTCCAGTTGCCAGAAAATTCAAACTGCCCCAGTTTTAAAGCAAACCAACATTTATTGTACGGCACGACAATTTTAAATATGCCAACATCGTCTTTGTTATTTCTGCATTCGTTGAGGATGTTCAAAGCTTTCGTCAAAGTTTTAATATATATAACTTTCTTCAAATTAAATTTCGCACAATGTTGGTCCTTTTCCTGTTTGGCTTGCTTCTCCATCGAGTCCTTTAATACGTAATTATTTTTCAGCGTGGTCACATTCTTCGTGGTTAGTGCATCCAGCAGGAAAACAACATCACAGTGTCTGTTGGCAATAATGAAGTTTAGTTCTACTTTATCTGAGTGAAATTTCGAATAGGTATTTAAAATTTTGCAGCATTTTTTTAACTTGCAATTTATGGAGAATGAATCTTTTTTCACCTTCATATTTGGAAAGGAAGTTAACGACGGGTTAATAAGTTCTATCCCACACTCAAACTTCTTTAAGGCATCCGTCACGCTGCATTGATGCTTAAACAGCAAAATGCATATGCCATTTTTATCAAATAAATCAATTGTTATTTTTGTACTCTTTGAAACGTTCTTAAAGATGTCATATATTTGGAAGATATAAACGAGGATGATGATTTCGTTGTCTGTAGCACTTTTTAAAATAAAATTTTCGTAAAATAAATCATCCATTCTGATTTTTATAAATATCTCCACGTGCTTCTTTTCGTTTCCAAATATGAACAGATATTTCTCCGAGAATTTGAAGCACAGGAAGGAGTTTTCCACGGCGAAGGACGAGAACTCCTTCAGCCCCTTCAGAATGTGCGAAAAGTCGTCAATACCATCTGGTTTGAACTCCGCATGCAGTTTCATTGCGCACAGGGGGAGCGACGAAGGGGAGAGCGATGAAGAGAGCGATGTAGCGATGGAGCGAACGAAGTGAAGAAACAATGGAAAAACAAATATGGCACACACAAAGGGACGTTCCTCAATGCGCCCCCCCTTAACTGCTACACTCTGCAACTATTTTTAAGATAACGGCTGTGCTATTCTGCTCACTGGGGAAGTTAATCTTATTTAGTGTGCCGCGTGGGAGATGCCCATGTTGCGCCTTCCCCCGCTGCGAATTTCACCCTTTTATACACTGACTCACACCTATGTGTACATCCAATTGCGTGTTTCCGCATGCGTGCGATGAGGGGGTTCGTTTCGTTGTGCGCGCGTGGAACCCTTCGCCGGTGTTCTTTCTGTGAGCCTTCCACTGGTCGGGTTTTTTCCGCAGGCTCATTTTTCCTTCCCTCGGCATACTTTTTGCAAGATTGCAATGATGGCACTCTTCGTTCGCGATCCGGTGCTCCTTATTTTGTGGCATATGGTTGCCCAACGTGTGCCTAATTTGTTTAACTATCGTTTTGTTTGTTCCTCACGGGGATACCCTCAAAAGGTTCCTTGTTCGGCAACCAACCTGTTCGTTGATTTTTTTTTAACCGCTAACCGCAAACCGCAGCTGCGACGGGAAATTCAAATGGAGTGACGCTGTATTTTCACGCACGCATGGGCGCGTGCACACCGGCTGTACATCCACATCCTATCGCAATAATACGCGCACGCCGGTTTCGTTTTTAAGTGTATCTCCGCAAATTGAAAAAAATAATATATCTTTCTTTTTCCTTTTTTGGGGATAATTTTCCACATAAAAAAAGTACACATGTGAAAAAAAAAAAAAAATTATAAACAATAAATAATAAATCCCCCTTTTGGGTTATTCTTTTTTTTGGCCCCATTTTTTCACTGCACTGTTAGGACACATCACGCTTTGTTCTTTTTTTTTAATTGTTCCTCTTCCAAGCTCATTAGCTGGCTCTTCCAGAATTCGCGTTCCTGAGGGGGGTGGTGAAATATTTACACATGGTTAAGCGGTGCGGGAGGTGGCCGCGCTATCGGTGGGCGCGGCACTGTCGCTAGCTCAAACACGCAGAAATGCAGAAACGCAGAAACGCAGAGACATGTTGCGCCCCCGTCGTGATACCCCTTACCTGTTTTAGCTTTTCAATTTTCTTCCTCAAATTTAGCAGTATCGCCACGTCGGTTCGTAAAATGCTGCATTTTGAAAGGGAACACGGGAAGAGCAAAATTGAGGTGAACATGCAAAGAAGAAAAAGGCGATGCTTCAAAAAACGAATGTTGGGGAGGCAGTTTCGTACCCATATAGGAAGCATATATTTTCCGTGTAAATGGTCGGCTTGTCGATTTCGTTATCCTTTAAATAGGTGTCTACTTTGTCAAAGTAGGAGATATCTATTTTAAGCTTTTGAAAGAAGTATCTAGCGCTGTATATATTTTTTTCTTCCTTGTCGTCCTCGGGCAATTTGTTTATCTGCCAGCAGGGGGAGGGGCAAAAATAAGGGGCATATAACATATATAGGGGAATAATCTCACAGGAGGGTGTTATCCTCCATTTCGCTGTTCTTTAATCGGCGGATCGCCCTTGGCGCGCCTCTCATCCTGCGCGCTGGATCCTCCGCCATACCGGTATTATCTCCTCCGTGGTTAGCTCAAACTTCTTCTTCAATTTTTTCATATCCGAAGCCTTCTTCAACTCCTGCTTAATTTTGTTTTCAAATTTTTTAATATTTTCCATGGTCATCTCTTCCAGCATGACGTCCTTTTTCGATACTGTATAAGTTTTGTGAATGAGATTTTTCCTCTCGATGTCCGCCTCAATATTGTAGGTGAATTTCACAAGTGGGTGCTTCGCTTTTGCTTCTTTCAACTTAAGGATGTCACTACTGTTTTTCACTTTTTTCGCTTCTTCTAATTTAATTTTTTGATCATACAGATCTTCAATAACTTTCTTAGACACGCTATAAAACCGGTCCTTTATCTCTTCGATGCTCCTTTTGTACTTTTCATCATATACGTCGTGCACAATGACAAAGTGGCATTCGTATTTTTCACACAGTTTGAATAAGTAGTCCGTTTCTTCCTTGGTCCATTTTGGATTCATATTTTTTATTTCTTTTTCGTAGAATTCGTCTGTGTACTTGATGATGTTTATTTTTTTGTTAAATCGTTCGAAGGAGTAGTCGTCCTCCACTTTGTCTTCATCAAAGGCGTTTCTATCTGCGCGATTGGCTCTATCGCCCTTATCGCCCCTATCACCTTTGTCATTTTTATCATTTTTGTACCCAATTTTTTTCCACTTTTTCAGGATCAAATCGTCCTTTCTGCATTTGTTCCTGAAGCTCACTAGTCTCCAGATGCTCACATTTTTGTTACTGAACTGAGGGGGGGAAGGGAAATACGCACGAAAGGCTGTTTTATTTGTTGCCATTTTGGGGGGGATTCACTTGTGGCCGTAACCTCACGCGATTCCACGTACTCTCTTCAACCCGCGTCTACATTCGAGATGGCACAAACGTGTAAATCGCATAGCCACACGATTACACACTTAGATGTGCAGGCCATTACGTTTATCGTTTTTGACGAGGTGGGGAGCGAAAACAGGTTGTCGTTTTCTTTGAGGAAGTTCAACTCCTGTTTGCTCTTCTTCTCCTTCTGCTTCTTCTTGTTCTTTATTTTATCGATGTTGATACCGAGCATGTCATATATTTGACTCATTTTGGGGCATGCGGTTTGGAGGGAAGCTAAGCAGGGGGGGAGTTCGCAGCAGTTGATAAGGGGAGACGGCGCATTTATACTTCGTGAACACTGTGTACGTATAAATGCTCATTATATAAACAAAAAAAAAAAAAAAAAAGGACGCACAACGGGGCAAAGCGGAAAGGGCAACCAAATGGGGAACTCAAATGAGCCTCCACAATGTGGAAACGAAAAAGAACGCAAAAAAAAAAAAAAAAAAAAAGTGAAGTAAATTAAAGGAAAGGCACAACTGCAGGTGCAATTTTTGGAAGGTGTAAAACCACGGGCTGCGCAAAACGACAGTCTAGATAGTTGCACGTGCTTATAAACGCTTGACAAACATGTGAAGTGGGAACGACCAGAGCGGTGGTCTATGCATCTGCCATTCGGGGTTCCCAGTCCTACTTCTACTCTTTACAACTTTCACTTGAAAAAAGGCGTTTTTCCTGTGCACTCAGGAGAAAGTAGCACAAGCGCGTCGTAATTTAAAATTACATAAGCGCATTCGTTTGGCTGTGTATAAGTGCATGCCCCGCACAGCGTACTGTTTGTGGCGGGGGTGTATGTCGCGCATCCCCTCGGGGATTTCGTTCAAATGAGTGTGCCGTTACACAAGCGCTTGTGGTTTAGCATGGGCAAAAAAAAGGCAAAAAAGAACAGTAAAAAAAGAGCAAAAAAAGAGCATATTGATAAGCTAGCCCATTTATTAATACCAAGCAACGGCAATTGCAACTGCTGTGAAAAGTACACGAAGCTGCGATAGGTGGGTATTCCCTGATCGCACTCTTCCAAGGGAAAATGTTCTTCTTAGGCTACCCCCACCCTGTCGACAAGAAAAAGGGATATACCTACCATTAAGCATACATATAAGCATGCACGTTCGCATTTTTTACTTTTCCTATTAGTACATAGTCACGTGCATTCTTTAAAACGCAGGCAATTTTTCCCCCTTGCGCCTCCCTAAAGGTTCCTCTTTTTTTTTACTTCAATTTCTGTGCTTGGCTTCCAAAAAAAAAAAATTGCACAAGCTAAATTTTTTCAAGTGCAACAAAAAAAAATAAAAAAAGGAGAGAGCAAACACAAGTTTATATAACACCACCTTTGCGCTTCGAAAATGGAAGAGATGTGAAGCGGAAGAAAAGGTGGGGACAAATAAAACTTCAAATTAGTGAAAGATTACCAAAATGAGATAAACACAGGGAAGCAAAGTAACATCATGGGATGACGCCCACATTTTGGCTGATCACCCTGTTGATGATTTCATTACAGAAACGTCCTGTTTGGTGTGAAAAAAAAAAATGCACCCTTTTCTTAAGTGTAGTAATAGGTAAATACAACAGCAGCGATGGAAGAAGTGATTGGAATAGTAACACGTCTTGTGCTACGCGATCAAATTTTTTGAGAGAGCAAAAAAAAAAAAAAAAAAATTTAATTAAAAATGGAAGGAGTTCATCGCTAAGCAGTAAGATGCCAAGTGTATTATGCCAGTTTAACGTAGACGCAGAGAAGAGAATATTTTTTCACACCTTATTTAACTTCAGTTTGGTAGACGTGTTAACCATTTTTAAGCTGCTACTACAGCTGAGGAAAATAACTTTATACAAACATAATGGCAACATATTATTTACGGTAAGGGAAACGAAAAAGGGGGACGACTCTTATAAAAGCGCAATTCGCACTTATCTGCTATTTTTAAAAAAATATTTATCGAGAAATGAGCATGCAGAAGACGCCCTTTTACAGCTGTTTAGGGGTCTCCAATTTGAGAAGCAAACGGAAAGGCAAATCGACGCTACGACAATTTATGATGGAAGGGGAAGTGAAGACATTCCTACCGATGGTTATGCTCGAAAGGGGGCTAACAAAAAAAAATTGACCGTTAGGTACATTTTAAAAAAAATTATTCGCAAGCTTAATGTTGACATAAGGCAGAAAGGTTACATAAACAATGTGCGTGATAAATCGTTCCTTTTTAAATTTCTCGTAAACAAAAAAAAATTCCGCATTTTATCATTTTATAAGAAAATAAAAGGGGTGTACTACTTGTGCCGAAATGTTATGTACGTGCAGGTAAACAGCCACCTGCAGAAAGACATAGCAGTGATGAGCCTTGTATCGACGAACAAGTCATTCTTCAAAATTGAGAAGAGCAGAATAGCAGTTGATCCTTTTTACGTAAAATATTATTATAAATATCATCTGAATAAGTTGCTCAGCCTATCTGAACGGTTGTTTCTCTCGGGGGGGAACCTAATACACCTTTCGCAAATCAAAACGTGTATTGGCAAAAGTGAGGAACGGGGTCAAGGTGAGATTTCTTCCCAGGAGAACACCCCCATTTGGAGCACTCGCACTATCCCAAACGAAGCAGAAAATAAAAATAGCATAAAAACGAACCCAGTAATAACACGTTTGAAAAAGGAAGGCATAAACATTAAGGTGATCAACGTGCACCTGAATGGGAAATTCTCCGTCGCAATGCCACTCGTCTTAACGTACAACATAAATAAAGATATTTTTTACTTAAACGATTTGTTCTACGTCGATGGAAGCAAGTATGATGTGGGGAGCATTATCACCCGAAGAGAAATTTATTTTAATAACTTATCCTTTTTTCAGGGGAAAAATTTTAGCTACCTGAACAATGAAAATATTATCCTAAATAGTGACCACCTTCATTTCGACTTAAATTACGTTCTTCTCTTTTACCACTTGTATTTCAATGAGGGGGAAAATTTATACATCCGTCGGTATATAAATCCGACCTTTTGTTTTTACCCCCCCGTAGGTAGTAAGGAAGGGGTGAATTCGAGAAGGGTGGAAAGGGTTGTATACCGCGCTGATAAGAACGTCCTTAATTTTGTTCTTTGAATTTTCCACGGAGTGATTGTGGTGCGGTGCGCCGCTCTGCCACCCAGTAGTGCAGCATCGTCTAAGCGGGGGGGTCTACCCCCCTGTTATCATTATTTTGACCCCCATGTGATGCTACTCACGTTTGGAAAAAGAAGGTAGCCATTTTTTGAATTTCCTCTTTTCACACATACGCTATATTTTCGACAAAAAAAGAAAGAAATTAAACAAAATGATTAATCGTGTTTGTAACTAGATGAACAGATGGCGGGTCAGTGCTTACCCGCGGGTCTCGCCCCCCCTATGCACGCACGTGTTGACGCGATGTCGCGGTTGGGTGTGCCCCACGTGCACCCGTTCGCTCGCACAAGTGGGTGCAACTTTTGAAACAAAAAAAAGGGAAAAAAGGGGGAAAATGAAAAAAAGGATGATGCGGGTGACGCCTGGTGATGCTCGAAGTGATGAGGGTGCCGCCTGGCCACGTCCAGTATGACCCTGATGACTTCCAGCGTCATCCTTTTTTTCTTATCCCCCCGCTAGGCCAACCTCCTCACGTAGTCGTCAATGAACGCGCTCACCGACTTGTAGTTGACGTGCACCTGCGAACCACGTTGACTCAGTTGGCCCTTCAAAAGGCCCATAATTCTGTTCTTGAAGTTTTGCTCGTTGAGGACAGTTTTTCGCCCGTCGATTTTCAAGTGCTGTATATTATCGTCAATGAGTTTTTTCAAATCCTGTTCCATTTCCAAAACGTTCACGTTTTTAAATGTTTCGAGGAGGAGCTCATTTTCGAATCCCACATCTACGTAGTTGAAGAGGAACGCCTTCAAAGAGGTGTTATCTAAGTTGTTCTTAACAGCATAGTTAATGAGGAAGCAAAAGTTTTTCGGCTTTATTAAGACATTTTTGGAAAGCATATTTTTCTTTTTTATCACATCCAGGAGTATATTAACTATAAAATTGGACACATATTTTTCTTCCTCAAATTTTAGGCATTCATTAAAATAGTTATACAAAAAGGGGTCATTCAGGAAGACATAGAAATATTGCTTGGACCACTTGTACTTCACTTCATCTTCGTATATTTTTATTTTATAATTAACATAAAATTTTAGCAGCTTTATAACATGTTTGCTAAGCCTATATTGGGGGATATTCCCTTCGCGCACATAATTGTATATTTCCTTTTTCCTCACAATGTAGTGCGTACTGTCTAGGTAGCTTTTCGTGTACATTTCGCTCGACTTGGCGTGGCAGCTTTTTTCTATCCCCTTTGTGAAAATTCGATTTATAAAATTTCGTTTCTCCTGCTCTATGCAACTCTTAATTTTTCTGAAGCTGTTCACATTTTTTATTTCAACTCGGCTGTACTTCACCTTATCGTATTCAAAAGATATGTTAATGTCTGAGCGGATATTTTCCTTGTTCCCTACGCACACCCCGAGGAGGCACACTTTATTTTTTATCTCCTTCAGGAGGTTAATGCACTCTTCAGCGTTCATGTAGTCATCCTCCACCACGACTTCGGCTAGGGGGATTCCACAGCGGTTGTAATCTAGCAGAATTTTCTTGTTCAGTTGGTTTGCTTCGCTACAACTATGAGGGACCCGTTCGTCACCCTCACAGGTGGACCATTCACCAGTTGTGTCCCCATTCTCCTTCTCCCCTGTGCCACTCCCATTGTTAAGGTTCAAAAAGGCACTGCCCCCCCCAAATGTAGTTCCTTTCCCATCGCTGCTACTTTCGCGGGGGGCATCCTCCGCCCCATCTGGCATATTCACATTTCGGGGAAGGAAGAAACACTTGCTCGTGTCTTCCTCTAGGTGGACGCTCTTTACGCGAAAGTTCTTTCCCTCCACAGAAATGTAACCATCGTAGCCAATCGGCGTTTCCTTTTGCGTAATCTGATATCCTTTCGGCAAATCATAATAATTGTAAATTTTTCGGTCAAAAGAGACAACCCTATTTATGTTGCAATTAAGAATAATGCTAATTAGGTATGTGAACAAGACAGCCGTGCTGTTCAGTAGGCTTAGGGAGCCCACCTCGCCTACACACCTGTTGCATATGTGTTTGTTTGGCCTATTAGAGGTATACTTCGGGTCTTCGCTAATACACCGCTTTGTCTCTGCGGAAATTACCCCTTTTAGAGCCTCCCTCGGAGGTGTTCCCTCTCCTAGCGGATTCCCATCTGCCGCCTCATTTTTTGTCTTCAAAATGTTGTCCTTTAAGAAATTGCACAAATCGATGTAATTCCTCTCGTACGTTTTATCGTCATGTGAAGAAGCCACATTAAAGCAGTTGCAGAAGGCCTTACATTTTGTGCTCAGCTGCACGTGGACTTCCACCCCAATTCTGCATTTTACGTTCCTCTCGATGTCGGCGTAATTGGCTATGGCGTCGCTGCCGCTTGCTCGGTTGTTGGAAACTCTGGTTTTCACTTCTCTGCGCCTTGTTGTTTCCCCCTTACTGCGGAAGAGGAAGTCCCCCGGGCGGGTTACGCGGGTTAGTTTGTAGCAAGTGAATACCTCGGTCGAAATGAAAATGAGAACGCAGGGGAAAAGGGCACGAGCGATCATTATACGTTTATATAAATGTGCATATTTGTGTAGTTATATTGGTGTATAAACCATGCGAGCTGTTTCCCCTTTTTCCTGCTTACGTAGTGGATAACCGCTTTCGCAGGGGAGCTATCGAATGGTTTAGCCGCGCTGCTATACATGTACGGGTGGAGTGCGCCCCTCTGCTTCCTCGTTTTTTTCTTCTCATTGTGTGCCTCCCGCGTGTTAGCCTGTCACTTCAATAGCGGTGTAGTGTTTCCTCTCACCGTTGCGCCCATTTGGCATTAAAAAAGGGTGAGGGGATAATCCGTTTTGAGCACATTTTGGGCTATGCCTCTTTGGGGAAGCACTTCCACGTTGGGTACGTATACAACGTGCGTAGAAAGGCGCGTTTGACATAATCAGATGCGCTGGTGCACCACCTGTTTTGCATCCCCGTTGTGTTGCTCACGTTTTGTAGCAGCCCAGAATGTGGGTTCACCCGCTGTGAGTCCTATTATACATCCCTTATGCAGTGCTGCAATTGTCAGCGTTCCTTTGTATCTGCCGCGCCCCTTTTGTGTGCGCCTATTTTTTATCACAAAAGCTACCCCAAAATTTTTTTATCCCAACTAGCCATTTTTAAACAGTGCGAAAATTAGCCCCGTGAAAGTTTCCAATTTGCTGAAGAACCCAAAAAAGGTAAGGCAAAACGAAGGGGGTAACCAAATGTAGAACTGCTTTACAAAGAGGACGCTCCGAAATGATTCTTACCGACAGGCGCGGGGAAATAATCTCTCAAGTTCCTGTTCACCTTGATGAATATATTAAAGGGCAAAAGAATCATCACAACCTGTTTAGCCAATTTTGAAAGAAGGGGAGGGGGGGGGAAAAGTAACTTCTGTGCTCTTCACACGAAGCAAAAGAGGTGGAAGAAAAGAAAGGGTGTAGCTGATAGTAGAAGTGGGACAAACTTCTTAAAAAATATATGCAATAAAAACGTTATCAATCATTTGGATGCCATAAATTTAATTGAAAATCTGAAACAGGTGACCGAGTGTAATGTCAGCGAAGACATCATTAGGAATTATTTACAGAGAGTAAAACTACTAAACGAAGAATGGAGCCTTAACAAAATATACTTCATTTTAAAAACGCTCGTGAAGTACAACCTTCGCGATGTTGTTTTGATGAACCAGCTGGAGAAGACTGTTAACGGGTTAGTTCCACTGTGCCAAGGAAATAAGGCAGAAAAAGACCCCTTTGAAAATGTGTACATTGTGAGGATATCCTACATTCTGCATGCGTTCTGTCACTTTGGCTACGCAAATTGTGAAGTAGTAGAAACGTTAGTGAACATTTTAAGCACCAAGTTGGACTACATCATTTTTTACAGCAACTATGTGGGTCCCCGGCTTAACGACCATGCCCTGTTCTGCGAGGAAAAAAGCCACTACATTGTGAGGGGGGACACCCTATCTGCCGCGTCGCCCACGCGTGGTGACAAAAATAGTGGCGACGCAAGGGGGGAGGTAAGCACAGTTGGCATATACGATACGCTCGACGTGGAGCGGCAAAGACACAGAGAAGTCTTCGTCAGGAACATTAACTTCAACGAAATCTACCTCATTGTGAACACCCTGAAGGGATCGAAGCACACAAGTAGGGTCTTCCTAAACAAGCTGAAATTTCTGTTTTACTTTAACTGCATAAAGTTAGACCGCGGAACTGATAGCGACTACAAATATGTTACCCTCCTCTTTCATTTCTTTTACGAACCGGATGACCTGCATCTGTCAAACATTATGAAATTCTTTTTAGCGAAACATGCAGATATGAACAATGTGCATGACCTGGTTTTAACCCTGGTGACGGTTTACTACGGGGGCTTGGAAAAGGGAGGGCACCTTAGCAGTATTAGTAGCGGGAGAAACGTCCCAGGGGAGGGGGCACTTCAAAACGATGTACATCTTAACAGTACCCATAGGAAGAACCTTAAATGGGGGCAAAGTGATGATATAATTAGCGTCATAGAAGGCATACATTTCATCCCTAATGGGAAGAAGCAAAAATTGAAGGCGATTCTTCAGCATGTGGATCAGCACAACAGTGTTAGAAGCGCCAACCTTGTCGATCTTATATACGAAAAAGTTTTACACCTGTTGAGCCGTAAATATGAGGAGGAAGAGTTCCAGGGGGAAGAAGCTAGTAACCCTAAATTGTTGCAAACTGTGCAAGTCACGATGAAAGGGAAAGCAAATGAAGCTTCTCTACCCCGAAGTGATAAATCGAGTGAACTACAGAGCTTAACCGAGTTGGTGAAAATTCGCATCTACACCTTTGGAGAAGTAGATTCTTTATTTTATTTGTACTTGCAAAATAAAGTGCACCTGTTTAACATCGATGCGGTGCTGAACATAATGAACAGCTTCATCTTCGTTTACCAGATGCAGAATGAGATGAGCAAAAACTACCATGGGGTAGCTTTAAGTGATAGGTGTGCAAATGTGGCAAGAAACAATTTAGGCAGCCTAACCAGCCTGATCATTCAAATGGTCAGCTCCATGTCCCTGGACAGACTTTATGTCCTATGCAGTTTGAAGGACCTCAGCATGCTGCTTTATTTCTTCTACCAAATAGGCAACATTTTCGTGAACCCACTGTTCGAAGAATTGTACCTAAAAAAGGTACAAAGTTACGTAGACAGTATTGTAATTACCAAGTTGAAGGTTCTTCTGGGGGGAGGAAGCCGGGATGGTCACTCCCCAACTGGTGTTAGCGCGTCGGGACGGAGGGAAAAAACGGAAGAATGCGATGTAGAGGGGAGACAGGATAGCACCCTACCTAGAATATACCCCAATGGAACCTATTCGAGTGAGAAAAGAGAGGCGGTGTCTAACCGTTTTAGTGGGAGTTACCAACTGGGCGGTCCCATGCAGAACCGCCTTAACATACCAAACAGTGGGGAGAACGAAAGGGAAGGCACTGATGGGGATTTCCCAAAGGTGCATTGCCCAAATAGAGAATGCGAGGAGCACGGCGAACCAATTGACGTCCACATTTTGCTGCTCAACATGTACAGCAAAAGGGGGCAAAAGAAGAACGTAATTCACATGTTGCTGGAGATATTGAATAGGCGCCACGTAGGAAGGAAAACCATGCCTTGCGCGATTTACGTAAATTTATTAAACTCTTTTGCCAAACTGAGGTACCGAAATTTGGATCTCATCGGCACTTGCTTACACAAAATTAGTGAACACTCGGGCGAATTGCATTTTTTCGAGTACACCAATTTGCTCATCTCCCTATCGAAGCTTAACGTGTTTGCCGTTAATCTGGGTATGTACGATGGGGCGTTTTCCCCCCAAGATGGTCCTCCCTGCCGAGGCGCTTATCAGGGGGAGACAAACCGGATCTTCCTAAATGAGCACAACGGTGAGGGAACAGAACGACCGGGCGAGGCAAAAATTGTCCAGAATTTAAACAAAATTTTGGAGCAAATAAACGAAAGTATCAGCAGCTTTGTCGCCGCCCCAAATTACAAAATGGCCAATGTCATACCAAACATGCTAAGCAGTTACACAGTTCTGGGCTTTGACAAAATTGATTTTAAAAATGTGAACAAACTGTTGGAGTGTTTTCACGACTATGTGTTTGGTTACTTCGGGGGGGGGCGCCCAATCAGCGATAGAATCCCCCCAATGAGTGACCGAAGCCGCACCGTTGGCGACACCCACCCGAGTGAGGACGAACACTCATATTGGCACCAAGACATTCTCACCTGCATGGATAACCCACTCAGAAAAAACCACTACTGGTACTTCAGCGAAAAGAACAACATCCTTGTGACGAGAAGGGACACGGATGGAACACTGTACCTTCCAATACAGTGCTTGTACCAAGTGTACATTTTTAATGTCTACTTCGGGGCGTACATGCAGCGCTTGTTTAGTTCCTACGCAGGTGGTAAAGTGGGTCAAGGGGAACTTCCAATTGGGGAGGAGGCGCTAATTGGCCACCCCAGTGGAGCAAACAGCCCAAGAAACCTTCCACACAGTACAAATTCATTTTTAAAAAACAACCCAGGTGTTAAGAACCACGAAAGTTCCACCCTTTTAAGCGAACGCAGCAAGCACATCCTAAATAACGTCACTTTTTTTGTCAAGTATATAAACAATTTTTATAAAAAGAAGAGATACGAAAGGTACAATCTTTGCACGCAGTTTGTGCACAGGTGTGAGGATAAGGCAGCCTCAAATGAGCAGCTAATTGATTACGTAAAAAAGTGTCGCATGGAAATCAAGAGGGACCTCACCAGTGTGCATTCGTCCAGTTTTCACAGAGAGGTTCTGTCCACGCTGCTTTCCCTGGGCGAGAAGAATGTGCAGTGCGAGGTAACGAAATGGAGTGGGCGCCATCTTTGTGTAGCGGTGGCGTATGCGTAGGGGAGAAGTTATTCGGGGTGTGTGTCTGGGAGGTGGCTCCCCGTGTACCAGCCTTCCGAGGATTCGTCTGAAAATTTTCACCGCTTCGTTACCGCTTCGTTACCGCTTCGTTGCCGCTTCGTTACCATATGTTTACCATTTTTTCACCGCTTTCCCCACGAAGGTCCCATTCATGGACGGAATATACACCGTGGACATCGTCGTAAACAATTCGGTAAAGGAAAAAGTGTGCACTCTTGAACACAATTTTGTTTGCACACACCACACGTTTAGTTAACACATAACTGTGCACGTCTTTCCTCTTTTGTTCCCCCCCCTTAGGTGTGCATAGAAATTAACGGGAGCAACCATTACTACTACGATAGTAACTTGAAAAGGTCGGGGGAAAAACTCGATGCCCTAAATTTGGTAAAGTATTACCTGCTGAGTAAGAAGTACAAATTAATTTTGGTCTCCTACCTGGACTGGAATAATCTGAAAAGTGCCGAGGAGAAGAGGGACTACTTGGCGAAACGGATCCACGTGTAGAATCCACGCGTAGAGTGCGAATCATGGGAAGGACGCACTTCCTTCATTTTAAAAAACACTTATAGCGATGCAAAAGTTGTACTTCAAAAAAATGCAGTTGAACGAGTGCTACCCTGGGCATACCATCAAATGGGCACTTCCAGCAAAAAAAAAAAAAAATTTTATATGACAAAATTGTGGCTTCACAAAATGGTCTTTTACGTTGGTATCACCAATGTGCCTACCTCCGCGCTGTAATGCTATCCATGAAGGACTGTATATTATGTACATCATTTTGCGTGGGAGCACTCTCTGGAAGGTAGTTATAATTGCAGTGCAAGTGCAGGCGATACACCTGCGTTTGGACGTTGAGGAAGTTGAGTTTTTTGTAAATTCTTAGGGCGATCTCGTTATCCACAGTCAAGTCGCATCTGTTACATTGGTAAATGTATTTAAGCACGTAGATACTTATGTACATAATTAACAAGCCGAATCCTCTGTTTCGATAGTTTTTATCAACTACAAGTCTTTCAATGCGAGAGTCGAAGAATCTCCCCATGTGAAACAGCAGATACATTTCTGTGTACCCCACTATATGTTTCCCGTCTAAGTTATATTTTTTTAGTTCCTCAGGGATGTCACTTCCACTTAGTATTGCTTTCGTTTCGTGTTTTTCTTCCCCCTTTTTGAAGTACTTTTCGTCTTTCTCTTTTCCCTTTTTTATGATATCTTCTATGCCCAAAATGGACGATTTTAAAAATTTCGGGGGGGTAAACTCTCCAACCTTTTCCCCGCACGAACTGTCCTTATCGTACATGTAGAGGACATACGGATAGTAAAGGGATTTCCCCAACATCTCAAAGAAGATTGTGGCTCCGAAAAATAAATTGCACGTTGTGACATCTCGCAGGAGACTGTTGCAAACGGTTAGGTATTCATAGTAAGTTGATACTACCTTAAATTTAAATTTGTAATTGTTAAAAAGGAAAACGTACTTGTACAGCACCCTCTTCTTGTTTAGCACGTCTAAATAGGCTCTCTTCCATTCATCGGGCTTACTTATCACGGGGAGGTTTTTTTCTTTGCTGTTTTCCATTTTGAATGTCACGAACGGGGTTGGCTTAACCGTGAGGGGGGAAGGCGGAAGAGGGGGAAAAAAAAAAGGCCCAGTTTTTATCTATTACCTGAGAAAGATACTCCTTCAGGGAAACCCTTTAGGAAGTTTCTCTGCATAGCATCATCTCCCTAAGGAGGTGAAAAAAAAGAAAAAAAAAATAGCGCTCACTATGCAGCGGCTTCACAAAAACTTCACCTTTTCGGAAACTCCTCGGTAATTACCCCTTCTGCAGATCGGCAGGGCAGACTTTTTCCGCCCATGCGGGGGTTGCCCATAAATGTGTAAAGTCGGTGATCTGACAGTGCGGCCATATGCAAAGCATACTTTCATGTGCATATATAGGGCCAACTCGCGGGTAAGGAAAACGCACGTGTGTTTTTCTCCGCATAAAGGGGTTGGAAGCTTCTTACGGTGCTTCTACTTCAATTTCGTTGTGCCGGTCAACATAGGTGCGTCCCACGTGCGACGCTTTAATTTAAAGAAAATATATTCCCATTTAAAATAAGATATACACACCGTTGTGATAGTTAAACGAGCGATTATAAGTGCATTCCAGGTCGCTCACTCTTTTTCGCTTCAATGTGCAAAGCGTGGAACGGTTAATAAGCGTAAGGTTTTAAAAAGGAAAAAAGTTCCTACAGGAAAGGGTTGTGTTTGTCATCAGGTGTCCCAATTCGGGTGAATTATGGGCGGAAAAAAAAAAAAAAAAAAAAATGACACTCAAAAGTGTGTATGCAAAAATGCGGTAAAAGTTATTCACGCATTGCGTAGGAGGGGAGAGCTTCCATTGTGTTCACGTTGATATCACCTCAAGGGGGCACATATCGAACGGCCAGCGTTGTAAATTAGCGAAAGGCGCTTCAAACCAAATTCGTCGAAAAAGGCCGTCTCCACAAATCGATTCGGAGTGGGTATCAATGAAGCAGATACAGTTGGGGAAATACCCTCTTTTTTAAAAAGTTCGCACGGCTTATTCGTTTGCAAGAGGGCACAATATTCTTCTATGCCTTATCTGGTTGGCCTTACCAACACTGGTGTAGCCCCTTTCATCCCAGTTTGCACACAAGGAAGAGATAGCCCTCAACCATCTCTCAACATGACCTACAATGAAGCTTCCCCGCGGGAATTCTTTACGAGCAACTTCTCATACATTTCGTGGTAGTTCCTCGAGAAGAGAACCTCATAAGGAAGCGGAAGGGAGGTGGCGAAGTGCTCCTTCTTAAATCTAGCTATCTCACTGTGCGTGTACTGCTTCAATTCGGTGACGGTTTTTAACTGAGTTAGTAATTTTCCGTGGTCCCATAGGAGAAGCAATTTCTGTTCTACCTTTTTGGGGGTAATGAAAGATTGCTTATTTGCATCCAAGACATTGACGCAGGCAATTTGTTGATTCTCAGAAGGGGGTGCTTCATCAAAATGTTGGATTACATCATGGGCAGCTAAATTATCATCTGTGTATAATCGGTAGACCCTCTTTCGGTAGGGAAAATTAGCTTTTTTATTTTCATTTGTTAATTTAAAACACGGGTGGCTGTCAATCTCGACTAGCTTGTATACAAGTCCTAGGGAGGGCTGCGACTGACATGTGATTAGATTAGTTCCAATGGCAAAAATGTCCACATGGTGCTCCTGTGCGTGTAATTCTTTTATTACTTGCTCGTTCAGATCATTACTAATGCATATTTTTAAATCACGAAATGGGACATTTAACTTTTCAGAAACATCATTAAATATTTTTTTGCATTCCGTTGTGAGGTAACTTAAATCGCCTGAATCGATTCTAATTCCAATTGGCTTGTAATTTATTTCATGCAAAGATAAGGCAACGATTAAAAAGTTGTAAATCCCGGACTGTAACGAGTCATACGTATCTATAAGGCATATAAAAATTTTGGGGTTAATTTGTGCAAATGAGACAAAGGCGGTCAATTCACTCTCTTTTGCCAATTCGCACTTGTACAGTTGGTGAATGATCTCTTTGTTCTTATGTACAATGCTGAGGAAGTCATGGCCGTCTAGATATTTGCTATGCAACGCTTCCCCATGCTGATAGGAACAGATAAACGAATGGGACATAGTCCCTATTATTGGAATGTCATAAAGGAAGGAAGCATATACGTTTGATGTGAAATCGCAGCCAACGGCAGAATATCTCGTCCCACTTAGTGCACCATCTGGACCTTGGGCTCTCCTACAACCAAATTCGGCTAGCGGTTTATAATTTATGGAAATTTTATAAAGCATACTGTTGGTAGCTATCAAGGTGGGATAATTTATCATATTCAGTAAGGCACTTTCCAAAATTTGACATAGCAGTAATGGGCCCTGGACTACCATTAACGGTTCATGAGGAAATACTATCGACCCTTCCTCCATACAGTAAAGAGACACATCCCTTCCACTTAATCCTTTCAGGTAATTTATAAACAAATCGATATCTTCGTAGTGAGACATTTTTTTTCTAACAAATTCTAACTGCGCTTCGGTAAATCGGAACGAATTGATATACTTAACAGCTTCGTACACTCCCCCTAGAATTGCGAATTTCCCATTAAAGGGGCACTTTCTAAAATATATTTCAAACGTAGATTCCTGTTCGTGCTTCTTCTGCCTAAAGAATGTGTAGGCCATTACCAAATGGTAGTAATCCATAAACAGTGCATTCACTGTGTTGCTGTGGGGTATGTCAATATCTTTGTTAATCCTATTTTCTATAATAAACTTGGTGCAGTTAACCAGAGAAACCATTTTCAGTTTTTCCGCTGGGCAGTTGCTTCCTTGTTCGTAATTCAATACGTTCGAACAGGTCCCATTGGATGCTACTTTTGAGACTTCCATTTTTTTTTTATGCATTTCCATGGGGCATACCTTTACCGATGAGTCCACGCAGCTCCCATTTGTCACATCCAATTCGCCCTTCTTTTTTAACATTAACAGGTGTTTTAAATCGGATTCTGTAATTGGGATATCGTACACATAGAGGGAGTTGCTGCTCTTATCAATCCTCACGTTATCCATTAGGTTGCAATTTGCCCCTCCTATTCCATCCGCCTTTCCGTTCAGGTACGGCTGCTCAGCAAGGGAAATGCCGTTACTGCCGCTAACGTGGTCGTCACTCATTTGGGCATTCAGGGGGGGTAGTTACTTGCGTTCACTGGCGTCTTTCTCGTATATGGGAAAAAAGCCCGCAAAAATTGCATACATATAAGTATGTATGTGCTATGCGCTATTTGCCTATGGGGAGACTTATCACCTCGAATGATCAAAGGGATGAAAGAAATCCGCTTTTTAAACGAAGTAATTCTTTTTAATACTATATTTCTTTCCCTTTTCTGCTGATCACACCTTTTTTTATTTTCAGTTTTGGGGTGCTGCAGAATGGAGGTCGGCGGGGCTTCACTTGGTCGTGTGCTATGTACTCGAAGATGCACATACATGTGGAGCAAAAAAGCTTGCGGCGATTCCTTTGCAATCTAAAATGGGCGATAACCTAAAATGCTGAAAATTGCAATTCTGTAGGGTTATGCGAAGAACAAAAATTAGCCGATGTTGTGCATTTGTATATGTTTTTTTTTTTTTTTTTTGCACAAGCGGGGGTTATGCAAACAAGATGGCACAAAAATTATAGCAAGAAAAGGAAAAAAATAAATAGCCCTTCTTGATGAGCGTAAGTCAAGCTAACCGATTTTATCGGCAGAGTGCACATTCTACCTAATTGCTCGCCCGCGTGACTATTATTTAATCGTAGAAAAGGTGTACATAGCGTTTTTTCACCCCTCTGTATGTATTGCCTGCATAAGGTACGCCTGTACATGCGTACATGCCTGTGAGGGAAGGCTCATAATTTTGCATATAACGTGTACTTCTTACATTTGAAAGGAAATGACATTTTAGGTGGTGGCCGGAGGAGAATCTTTCTCCCCGTTAGTATACGAGAGGGATGCGCACAAGTTTTACCTATATGAAGAAGTGCCACATTTGCGCTTCACACTTTGGTTTAATTTTTTTTTTTTTTTTTTTTTTTCCCATCCGTATAAATAAGTCAAATACTTCGAAGTCACTCCTTTCCGATTATACAAAAGCGGGACGACGATGTAGATAAATTTTCGCCCAAAGAAAGCAAAGCCAACTTTCACTTTTCGAAATGGGTGTCCATTCTGCTTGCAAATTGCGATCGCCTGTTGTGCGTAGTTACGCATGCACATAGACACTTCATCATGGGTATCTCTCAACACGGCAGCAGTTTTGTTACTGCGTTTTTGTTGTTGCATTTTTTTTGCAGCATTTTTGTAGGAAGTGAAAAATGATGTTAAAGTTAAAAGATAATTTTTTCCCGCAAAAAAGGCGAGAATGTTATCACACGGGTGGTAAACTGGAGAAAAATGCGAACACGAGCATGCGCACATGTAGATGGCACGTGTGTACTGTACGTACTGGTACCCGCAATCTGCATATGCCTTCGCTCATTGCGCACATGAACATCAAGCTCAAGCACAAGCATAGTTTGTTTGTAGGAGAAGTGAAAGTGATAAAAATTGGGTGAACAACAAAAGGGGGATATTCCCATGGGGGGAAAAAAAAAAAAAAAAAATTAACAACAATGAGGTAAAAAAAAAAGGGGGGGGACGCACATGTGTATATGCATATGTAAATGAAGTAGCGAAAAAAAAACAAAGGAATACCATATATGTATGTAATATGTACATATATGCAAATAACGGCACACCGCGGTAGGCACATTATTTGTAACATTAAAAAATTATCGTTCGCGCAGATGAGCAACATGCGCTTCTCTCGCCCGTATACGTTCAGCAGGACTTCTCAAAGCTGCCATCATTCTTTTTTTTTTTTTTGCACACGGTTTGGAACACCTTCGAATAAATTTCTGGCCTCGTAAAACGGGTTTCATACTTCTATTGTGAAACTGCGCGGGGATGGCACATGCATCGTGTCTGAGTTTCTGGAAGCGCGCGCTGGCACCCGCATGGCGTTACACAGGCGAAGTTGCGCACGCGAAGTTACATTGCGACGTTACACAGGCGAAGTTACGCACGCGACGTTACGCACGCGGGAACAAAAAACTGAACAGCAAAACGTCAAAGGACCTGAGCTGCAAAATGCGGCGAGCAGATCCTCCAACCAGTTTTCGAAAACATGGGGAAAGACTTAAACAGCGCACACGAACGCGCGGCACGTCAGAGGAACTGAGAAATGGCTTTCTTCTGGTCCTCCGTCAAATATTTCGGAAACTGTACTAAAAATTTGATATATAAATCTCCAAATTTGTTCGAGTCCTTAATGGGCATTCCTTTATTTTGCACTTTTAAAATTTCATTGTGGAATGTGACGGTTTGTTTGTTTATGCGAATAGGGGCCCCGCTGATATGATCGATATCTTTGGAAAATCCAATTAAAGCATCCTTCAAAGATATTTCATAAAATTGATGTAAGTCATTATTTTTTCGTTCATACACTTTATGTTTCTTTGTTTGGATAACAAAAATAACATCACCACTTTCGTGTCCTATTTCTTGTTTTCCTTTTTTTTCGAAAACAATTTTATCATTATTTTTCATCCCCTTTTCCACTTCCAACGTTAACTCAATTGTTTTTTCTTCCTTCATACCATTCGGACAGTAGGAACATTTTTGATTCCATGCTTTTCCTCTATCAATACAGTTTTCATCCCTCATTTTATTTTGCATAATGAAGCCTGGAGCAACTTGCTGGGTAACAGTTTTATATCCTTTACCACTGCACTCCTTCTTCTTCATGATGCAGTCATCACTTCTTAGGCAGTTCACATCCCGAGTATAAATAACTGAAAAGAAATCGCCTTTATATAACTGCTCCAAACTCATTTCCACATTTAACGTTAAACTGTCGGCCTTTTTCATTTCCTCTCTTCTAAATCCTCCTGCTCCACCAAAAAAACTTTCATAAATGTTAAAGTGATCAGTTGGATCTTCCTCCATTTTGTTGGACTCTACATTTTTCGCTGCCTCTAACCCATGGTGGTCATACACCTTTCTTTTTTCTTCATCTCCTAATATTTCATATGCCTCTGCAATTTCGCTGAATCGATTATTCGAGTTTTTATCTTTTGCCTTATCTGGGTGGTACTTTTTGGATAGCTTTCTGTACGCCTTTTTGATCTCCTCCGTGCTGGCGTACTTGTGAACCCCCAACACGTCGTACAGCTTGCTGTGGCTGTAGTCACTGTCCACATCTTCGTGCGCGTACCAGGCGCTGATGAAGATGCTCCATCTTTGGTTTATTTTGAAGGTTTTCAAAAAGGCCAGGAATAGCAGCGAGTAGTATAGTTTTCTCCTGATCATGTTTTCTGAAGTGTGCCCTGCGGGGGGGGAGCCGAGTGTTAAGGGGGTGTTATCAGCTTGGTTGCGACTTTGTTACGACTTTGTTGCGACTTTGTTACGACTTTGTTACGACTTTGTTACGACTTTGTTGCGACTTTGTTGCGACTTTGTTACGACTTTGTTGCGACTTTGTCACGACTTGGTCACGACTTGACGCAGACGCAACTGCCGGTTCAGCGGTGCTTACCTGAATATGCCGAAGCGTCCTCAGCTCAAAATGTTACAGCATTGAGGGGGTGTATACATGTAGGCTTATCCCGCAATATGTATGCGTTATATTGTAGCCCGTTTGTGAAGGCTCAAACGGCGCAGATGCTATAGCACTGCAAAAGGGGAAGTTCAGCAGCTCAAGCTATTATTGCACTTTAGAGAGGTGCCACTTCCTGGTTGTGCTATTAGGAGCCTATACCTTCTTCTTCTGTGCGTTCGTTAGAGGAGTGAATTAGTTTTACTTATCAAAACAACAAATGACGCAAACCTTTTTGGCGAAGAATGCCTACTAGGGTAATAAGTTTCCCTTCTTTTTTTTTTTTTATTTTTGGACTTAGTGCCAACTTTATGCTTATAATTATTATATTATAGTTTTTTATTTTTTTGGCTGTGATTTTTCCTCATAAATATCGATGCCTATTCAATTTAATTTTCCATGATTTTTTTATTTTCATTTAATTAATCGTTTGTAAATCATTGCCACAATGGCTAATAACTCGATGCTTTCACTAAAAAAAGTTACTGTACTGTACTATACTGTAACAGTTAATAAGATCAAAGAATAAATTCCTCAGGAAAGAACTGAATAAATTAAAGCACTCAAAAAAATTAAACGGTATGTATATTGTACATATAATATATATAAATTTTTTTTTTTTTTTTAAATATACATCAGCAATTGGGATGAAAATAAAATTCACGCGCAAGGACCATGGGGATAAATATAAACAAACATGCGCGATGGAAAAACGAAAAAAAACATCTTTCTTTTTGTGCTTTTCCATTTGCTTATTTTTTTTGAGTATTTAAGGAAAAATTAGCAGATTGGATAAGCAAAAAAAGATAGCAAATTGTATACCCAATTTTTCTTTTGAGCAAGCGGAATAATATGAAGTAAACTTGGGAACAATTCAACGGCGTAAAAAAAGTGTCCAAATTGGGGGCATAAAAAAGGAGGAGAAAAAGGCTCCCCTGGAGCATTCACAAACGGTTTGCATAGAATTCGATGCATACGTTATTTAGGCAATGGAAATTTTGTATTCATTTGTTAATTGTACATAAATGTTACATACATTTTTTCCATTTTGCTTTTTTCTTGTGGGGGAACTATCGTACCTATAGCTGCATGTTGGAAGGTATGGGAACCTCCTCTTGGTCTTTTTTTTTATATTCGCTTAAGCTGCAATCGCATCGCATGTGTACCTGGCGAAACAACTGATGTACGCCCAACGATGGCGCGAAAGAAAAGACCAGGTGAGCGTTACGAAAAAAAGGGAAGCAAATGCGGAAGTTGAGTTTTCCGCAAGGGGGAAAAAAACGGCTGTACAATGGTTGTGCTGAGCGAGACGTGGTATAGAAAAAAATTCCCCCCCTTGGCATATTAATTTTTGCCGGGAAAATAAAATCCCCGCAAGTGAGACCACTATACCGCTTACAATGTGGCAGCATTTTGCATAACTTTTTTTTTGCCATGGGTTTCTGTTTACCCCACTTCCAACTCTGCATATAACAATGTTTGAAATAAAAGTGGTGAAAAGATAACCAAACCAGGGGTTCTTTTTCAGTTTTCTCAACATGAAGTGAGCAAAATGGGGGAATGAATCCCTCGTCGGGAAAAATAATTTTGTTCACTCTAGAAGGTATAAAAAAGGAAAGTTGCCGCGTTCCAAATGGAAAAGGCTGCAGAATAGGGAATACCCAAAAGGAACAGCTTTTCCCTTCTTTTTTTTTTTTTTTTAATTTTGTTCCCGTCTTTCAAGTCAGTTGGATTATTTTAGAAAAATTTTTAACATGCGAATGTAATGAAGAACGAAATGAGCAACTTAAAGGGCGAAAGGCTTCCACGAGTGGAATGTAAAGAAGCAATTTCCTCGACTTCTTTGTAATGAGTAAAAGATCCCCCTTTTAACAAAATGAACATTTTACTCCAAAGTTGTACTGATGAAAAAATTGACGCCACATCGGTTGCGAAATGTTACAAAGGCGTATGAAAGAATGTGATGAGATCGTGTAAAATAGATCACGCAATGTTCTTTTTCCTCACGTGTTGCAATATACGTTTAACTTTTCGTTATGTAACGGGTATGTGACTTTTTGCGAGGAGGAAGACGCAAATTGGCAACCTACAATAATGACAGTGGTGTTAAAATGTTACTTGTTTGCAAAAGATAGGATGGTTCGTTTAGGCACTACATGGGTCAACCAGTTGGCATATACGTAACCACAGTAATTTTAAGTTATTTTTTTTTTATTTTATCGAAAAAAAATGCGAGTAAAATGTAGAAGCCTGGAGCGCACATCCATTTTTTGGGAAAGCGGAAAATCTTGCACGCACCACGAGGGGCACGAGATATTCATTTGCTCTCTTTGTTAAAGGAGCATTTAAATGTTGGATTAAATACACGAATAAAAAATTGCTTCCTTTTTCGTTTTACGTTTTTTTATAAAATTGGGAATGCTCAAATTTGTTTTTTTTGTTTTTTATAGCATTATAAAATGGGCGATAATGTACATGTAATAACATCATCGATCAGGGCATTTTCTCACAAAGCCTGTTTCGATTTAACCTTTTTTTTAGCAACTGTGCGCGTTACATTTTGCATATCTACAGTTAATGTAAAAATGTAATCTTTTGGCTGTATATACAGTCCTTTGCCTGGCAAGGGCCCAACATACTGGGGCAGCAGAAACTGAGAAAGTGCGAAATGTGCGAAAAGTGAGAAAAGTGCGAAAAGTGAGAAAAGTGCGAAAAAAGCGAAAACTACGAATATTCTTAACATTTGCCATTTGGAGAGATTCGTTTTGGTGAAGCACTTTATTTTTTTTCCCGCTTTTATGTGGTCCCTTTTTTTTTAAGGTGTAACTTATTAGTGTCTGTGTAAAAGGGAGAGTACTGGTGGGAAACGAAGCAGTAACATGTGGATCCACTCCTGTTCTTGTTGGAAGCATCCGTGTGTTACATGTAAATTTTTTTAATTTCACCTTTTTCTGATCGTATGTGTGATCGTTTTCACTTTTGCTTTCTCTCCGCTTGCGTATGGCATTACCACTGCCCACCCATTCGCATTTCGCGCGAGCAGTATGTAAAACTTTCCATTAGTGGACTGTGGCAATTTCAAAGGTTAACTAATGAGCCATGCGCGAGCAGACGCGTGTAGCACCAATTCAAGTGCATGTCAAAATATTGCATATTTGCATGCGGCCACTATGTATAATATGCACAGGTACGCCCTTGTTTGCACAATGTGCCGCAAGCTTATAAACCTGCGAATATAAGCGGGGGGAACACCTTTTTTTTTTTTTTTGCCACTTGAAAAAACGCATATATGTTACCATTACCCATTTGTAACTGCAAAAGGGGAAACAAACCGCAACAAACAGAACATAGCGGAAAAAAGTGGGCTAATTTTAACACGAGCACAAGTGGCCAAAAAAATTTGCTACTTTTTTTTTTTTTTTTTTAAAAAAACGTTAAGCCCTAAAGAAGCAAGCATGCACTTGCAATGCATTTAAAACACTTAAAAAAAAAAACATCGAATTGCAGAATAGAAATTATCGATCGAAGAAAAATTTCACGTATTGATAGATAAGTCTAGGACATGCAAAAACTGTTTTGCCAACCAAGTTGTTCCCGTCTGCCAAGGGAAACGCGGTTTACATGATTTGCAAATTTATGGCGTGGAATGGAGTTTAAATAAAAGTGGCAGCTTGATCACAAAATATATAGTACATGATTTTTTTTGCTTCTCAATTTTTTTAATTCAATTTTTCTCACATTTCAGGAAAAATTAAAGCAGAAAGTAAAGCAGAAATTAAATTAAAAAAAAAAAAAAAAAAATATATAATTGGAATTAAAAAGGAAAAAAAAAAAAAGAAAGGAAATCAAAATAAAAAAAATAAAGCAATCATAGCCAAGCACAACAAACATTATAAACCACCGTCATAGAGGGTGGAACAGTAAATATAAAAAAAAAAAAGAAAAAGGAAAGTAAAGACAAATATAAAATAAAAAAAAAAAAAAAAGAAAAAGGAAAGTAAAAACAAATATAAAATAAAAAAAAAAAAAAGAAAAAGGAAAGTAAAAACAAGTATAAAATAAAAAAAAAAAAAAAAAAAAAAAGTAGAGAGAGGAAAAAAGAAGAAGCCATTGAAAGAAAAGAAAAGTATATAAGGGGAACGAAAAAACAGAAGGAAAAAAAAAAAAAAAAAAAAAAGAAACGGGAGGTCAAAGCAAAGACGAAAAAAAGGCAAAATTAACACAAGGGAAAAAGAGGAACCCACCTGCTCTACGTTTAATTGTGCCTTTGAAACTGTGCAAAAATTACTTCTATCATCTATCTATCTATTGTAAATTTTTGATTTTCCAAAAGCGCAGCAAACAAATTGACGCGCATATGTATATATATTATACATTTATTTATATAATTCCTACATACCTACATTTGAGCCAAGCTTGAGCGCCTTAATGCAGGTATACGCGAGCGTACAAAATACAAACAAAGCCTACATTGCATCCCTATGCTATTTAATACGATTTTGTCTTTATGCATGATTAATGATTATATATACCGCAGCACAATACACATGCTCGCGCCATGATTTAACGAGCCTCCTTATATATACCGACGTTTACTAACGCCCCGAGTGCGCCTAACTCTTTATTATGTTTACATAAAAAAAAAATTTATATAAATATGTATATATATATGTACTATCCCGTAAGCCTATCATTTGAGAAAAATATTTTTTAGGAAATTTATTTTTCTTTCCATGCTCGTTCGTCAAGTGAAAATGTTTACCTTGAGGGCTTCTTCCTTTTTCGAATTGCGCTCATTAGGTACGCATGTCAGCACTGATTATTGATATGTAACGAGCATATGTACGTATGTACGCCAATAATATGTTGCATATATATCTCTAGCTGATGCTTTCCCACTAGAAGAATATATGTAGGAAGAACATATGTACTTTTGTAAGCATTTGCATGCCCAGGATGTACGTTTTTTTTAAGTACATTTAGGTTTGCTTATATGTATACAATACCTATGTACTTGCCTCATATTTTGCTTCGTATTTTGCTCCATATTTTGCTCCATATTTTTGCTCTATATTTTACTCCATATTTTATTCCATATTTTGCTCTATATTTTACTCCATATTTTGCTCTATATTTTACTCCATATTTTACGCCTTATTTATCAAATTTTTAGAAAAATGTGACGGAAAATTGCATAATTCGTAAAAAACAATAATTCTTTAAATGTATACAATACGACTTTTTATTTTTTCTTTTTTTTTGTGAGTTTCGTCATCACGGATTGGCCCCCTTTTCTACCTGCCAGCTTTTTTGCTTAACATTTGGCCATTTTGAGTAGCTACCCCATCCGATACCATTAATTTTTTAGCTTATTTTTTATGTGAGCCATAATGTCAACTTTATTTTTTCTGATAGCATTATGGCATCTTTTAATGCCGACGTCGCCAGTTTTGGGTTTTACGCCATCCATTAGGGATGTAGCCAATGTCTTCCTATCCTCCCCATATAAACTAATATTTGTGAATTCAGAAAAACGGGGTGATGTCGACCATGCGCCTTATGAGGAAAAAAAGAAATTGGAATCTCCAGGTGCAGGTGCGGAACGGGAAGAAGCGACTGTAAGCGTTGTCCAGGCGAAGCCGGAGGGGGAAAAGACGCAGGGGGGGGAGGAAGAGAAGGAGGAAAAAGCGCCCAAAACGGGGGTCGCCACGGAGGAAGTAACCGCGCCAGCGGGGGAAGTAACAGCAACTCAGGAAGTAGTAGCGGCAGCAAAGGAAGCAGCAAAAGTCGAGGAAGTAGTAGCGGCAACAAAGGAAGCAGCAACAGTTGAGAAAGCAGCAACAGTTGAGAAAGCAGCAACAGTTGAGAAAGCAGCAACAGTTGAGAAAGAAGCAACAGTTGAGAAAGCAGCAACAGTTGAGAAAGCAGCAACAGTTGAGAAAGCAGCAACAGTTGAGAAAGCAGCAACAGTTGAGAAAGCAGCAGCAACCGAGGAAGCAGCAGCAACCGAGGAAGCAGCAGCAACCGAGGAAGCAGCAGCAACCGAGGAAGCAGCAGCAACCGAGGAAGCAGCAGCAACCGAGGAAGCAACAACAACAAAGGAAGCAGCAACAACGGAGAAAGCAGCAACAACGGAGGAAGTAGCCGGTCCAGCTGAGGAAGCTGCAACCGGGGAAGCGGCCGCTCCAGCGGGGGATCCCGCGCGCACGTGGAAAAAGGCCAAGGGAAAGTCGAACGAAAGCGAAACCCATGTAGTAGGAAGCCCCTTGAAAAAAAAAAAGTACAAGTTCTTCTGGAAACAAAAACCTAATAAGAATAAAAGAAAAGGAAAAAAAAAGAAAGAACCAAAGGATGAGTCCCAAAAAAAAGAAAAGAAGAAATTCCCCACGACTATTCTACTACCAGGGGTTGGAGGAAGTACCCTAATTGCCGAGTACAACAATGCAGTGATTCCTAGTTGCAGCAGCAATACGTTAAATTCAAAACCGTTTAGATTATGGGTTAGTTTAACTAGGCTTTTTTCTATAACATCAAATGTTTACTGTACCTTTGACACCTTGAGGTTGCTCTATGATAATGAGAAAAAAATTTATATGAATCAACATGGTGTAAACATTACGGTGGAAGATTATGGGCGCCTTAAGGGCATTGACTATTTAGATTATATTAACAATACTGGTATAGGGGTAACAAAGTATTACCATACTATAGCTGCTCAATTTTTGTCCAAGGGGTATGTTGATGGGGAAAGTATCATAGGTGCACCGTACGACTGGCGTTATCCCCTGTACCAACAAGATTACAACCTTTTCAAAAAGACCATAGAAGCAGCTTATGAAAGGAGAAACGGAATGAAGGTAAATCTAGTAGGCCATAGTTTAGGAGGCCTATTTATAAATTATTTCCTAGTGCATATAGTTGATAAAAAATGGAAACAGAAATATTTAAATTCCATCCTGTATATGAGTTCTCCATTTAAAGGTACCATGAAAACGATTAGAGCTTTGCTGCATGGAAACCGCGATTTTGTTTCTTTCAAAATTACAAATTTGATTAAACTTTCCATATCAGAAAGTATGATGAAGGCCATTGGGAATTCAGTAGGTTCCCTGTATGACCTCATTCCATATAAGGAATATTATGACCATGATCAGGTTGTAATTATAATGAATGTAGATTCCTCCCCGATTGATGAGAATTACATGCAGTCTGTTGTGACCTCTTGTGGAATATACAACAGAGACTGCTACCTGAACAGAACCGATGTGAAGCTGAAGGTTTACACCTTATCAGATTGGCATGTGCTTCTAAAGGGTGACTTGATGGAGAAATATAATAATCATAAACAATACAGGGAGAGGCATTTTTCCATGGACCATGGGGTACCCATATATTGTGTATATAGTGCTCTTAAAAATAAGAGCACCGATTATCTGCTGTTCTTTCAGAAGGAAAACCTAAACGAGGAACCTATTATTTATTACGGAATAGGTGACGGAACTGTGCCCATCGAAAGTTTAGAATCGTGCAGCAATTTTTACAACGCAGTAGAGAAAAAGTACTTTGAGAATTATAGCCATATTGGCATTTTGCACAGCACGGACGCTGTCAATTATGTGTATGATTCCATGCAGAAGATAGAGGGAGACCTGGACGATACGTGGGGGGATGTTACCACCAAGGTAGCTCAGCAGGATAGTGTCCAGGGAGAAGCCAAGATGAAGATGTCACCCGAAGGAAGTGACGCAGGAGAGCACGACTTGAGCACGGTGCCTCAGCAGGAAAGAGGCAACAAATAAATGACCAACGCGGCGGGGTAGTGCGCCAGTTGACGGAATAAAAGCTACTCCACGCACGCGCGCTAAGATTTAAGGATTGTTAACACGGGGACACCCCAACATATCGCCCCCTTTTTTTTGTAAAAATCATTATCCTTGTTTTTGTACATAAATAATTCGTCAAATGTTGCCACCAAAGGGGAGACAGGGCGGAATTTATTAACACCACCATTGTGGTTACCTTCGATTTTGTTACCCTTTCATCACCGCCATGTTAGCAACGCCATGTTAGCAACGCCATATTAGGAACGCCATCACTAGCAACGCCATATTAGGAACGCCATCACTAGCAACGCCATCACTAGCAACGCCATCATTATCACCGCCATCATCATCACCGCCATCATCATCACCGCGATTATTTTTTTTGTTGTTGACGCTTTGCATCGCTGACTCATCGATCCCAGCTTCGCCAATCATCAACACGCCGACATGTCTCCTAGCCAACATTTAACCCTACCGATATGCCACCGTAACTAACAACATTTTGCATTACATTTTTAACCCGCTCAACCGCATTCTCAGTTTTAAGCCCCAATTATCTTCTCATTTGCGCACTTAATAGCAGTACGCACATAACACATTATTATTACGATTATGTACGTACGTACGTAGGTTCTTTTTTTTTTTCTTTTTTACACATTTGTCACACACAACAATAGCATAACAATTCGTTAAATGATTCTCCATTCATAGCAACCAACAGGCGTGTTCTTTGCACGCCGGCATCATCTATTCTAGGCCGCGTTTTTTCCCTCCCCCTGTTATCTGCACACGTGTGGTGGTACCGATAATCAAAGGTACGAGTACATACGCACTGTTCTTTTGAAAAATAGGGAAAAATTTCCCCGGCAGGTGAATGCCTATATAATGTGTAGCTGCGCTGCTCCACTGCTGACACACCGAAAAAAAGCAAGTTTCACATGCCTTGTGCTGCAAAGGGAAAAGGGCCTTTTAACCGTTTTGCGGAACCAGCAGTGGTGGTGCTATACGCACAAAAAGGGGGTCACAGGGCGGCTATCCTCTTTAAACGATTAACGTTAACGAGTCGTTGTTAGGCAGCAATATGAAAACCATGTCGCGGCCGGTAGGCTTCTCCCCACAAGAAGCTCACTGCTTGTTCCACTGCCTACAGGGGATATATCTGCTGTTTTTTTTTTTAAACCCATCTAAGTGTAGGGGGAACAGAAGGCTCACTGATTTTTCGAAAATTTTCTAAGCCAGTTGTATGGTAGGATAAAAACGTAGTACGTCAAAAGGGGAATCATTTGTAAAGCAGTGAGAATATACCCATGTGCCTAATCGGCATATGCGTACATCTGTACACAGTTGGGAAAAATAAGGAGCCCGGGCAGGAAGAGGGGAGAAAAAGCGAAACTGACAGTGATTCCAAATGGTGGTAGTGGGCTTGCATGGGACAGGTATTGCTTATGTTCTGCTCTGCATACATATGAATGATAATAAATCGCTTTTTCTTTTTTATCTATCTCATCATGTGTGGAGGGAACAAAAATTAAAAAATAATTAAAAAAAATTAAAAAAAAATTAAAAATAATTAAAAATAATTAAAAAAAATTAAAAAAAATTAAAAAAAATTAAAAAAAAATTAAAAAAAATAAAAAAGCCTATAACAAATCCCACAGCGGGGATGTAAACAAAACCATTTTCGCATAAAGGGGCAACTCATGACGTAAAAATCCTCATGCATGTATACTATACACTCGCTCGCGGCAGAGGCGTAATAGGCCTCTATAGAATAGTAACTAATGTGGTAGGGCCGCTAAGAGGGGCAAAAAAAAATGTACCGCGACGGGTTATGGTAATATATGCACTGCCCTCGGCGCCTCTTCGATTCCACTTTTTCCCTGCGCACATGTAGAGGTGAAGCAATTATATATAGAGAGAGAAAGAAGGCAATTGCCAAATGCTTGCAAATATGCACGAACGTCATTGAACAGGCGTAAGGCGCACGTATAAACGCGGTGCACAGCAAAGCAAGCTAATAAACTAAAACTAAGCACTTAAAAAAAATTAAGCTAAAAGGGAACGAAAAGGAAAAACGGAAGAAAGAAGAGCGGAATAGCGGAAGTAAGGAAGTAAGGAAGAAAGCAAAAACTCAAGCGGTTAAGCGCAGCTTAAAAAAAAAAGCAAAACATATGCAGTGACAAAACGAACCGGCGAACCGAAACTAACGAAACCAACGAAACCGACGAAACAAGGAAGCCAACGAAGCCAACGAGTCAAACGAATCAAACGAAACTAACGAAGCGAAGCAAAATAATATATAAAACGAAATAATAAATGTGAAAGGAAACATTTTATTCCTTTTGAAAAAAAAACAACGCATATATGAAACAAGTGCAATGCGATAGAAAAAACACCTTTGCAAAAAATGCATTAAGGTAAAAACGCTGAAAATATAGAAATCTAAAGCAAAATTAAAAATACGAAAATATGCTTTGGTTAAGCGAAGCACTTGTTTTAAGCGCAAAAGAAAAAAAAAATAGTAACAAAAAAAAGTAAAAAAAAAGTAAAAAAAAAGCAAAATAAATAGCAAAATAAATAGCAAAAAAAAAGCAAAAAAAAAGTAAAAAAAATATTAAAATAAGTTAATAACATTTTTTCAAGCAGCTTGCGGCGAAAGCAAACATACACTCAGATAGAAAACCCTCCTTGCACATCGACTAAATAAAATGGTAAAAGTTTCAACAGCGATGTTTTAATTTTCTGGCCATTTTTTATTTTCTCTTGTGCTGTTTAACAGTAGAAAGGAAGAGAGAGAGGGAGAGAGTACGCAAAAGGGATAGCAGATCGCGCAGCATTGGCTACCTTAACCTATGCACATGCGCGTGCTCATGCCCGTCGCGTACCTGCCCCTGATTATGCCTTTCTACACGTGTCCGCCGTGATTATGCCCTCCCAAGCAAACGCACGCTGCGTACAAACCCACATGCAAAAGCATACACTTACGCATAAAAACACATACATGAAGAGCTGCCCCTTTTGCACAAACTAATCGTAAGAGAGCATTGCGAGTCCTCCTGCTGCTCGGCTGAAAGTGAATCTTCAAACAGTTAGAAGTAGCACGCGAAGTAGGACGTTACAGCAGGGGGGAGGGAAATCAGTCCGCAGAGGAAACGACAAAGGCTGTGCTACTGAAGGGGTAAAAAAAAAAAAAAAAGGAAAAGGAGAAGGAGAAGGAAACGAAGAAGGAAAATAACGTAACGTACGGAGAAGTGTAGTACAACACGGAGGAGGAAAATCCATTCATGTGCCCCTTTTCCTACGAGTGGACGATTTCCATTCCGCTGCCCCCCTCAGTTTTAAGAAGAAGGGTAAAGTGTGTAGGCCTGTACAGGAGCTCCCACTTCTCCCCCGTAAGGTAAAGAGACGAACGAGACGAACGAGACGAACGAGACGAACGAGACGAACGAGGCAAACGCAGCAAACGCAGCGAAGTGGCCACTAGGAAAGCGCAACACCCTCTTAAACAGTGGCGCCCAAAATGAATAACACAAGCAAGAGCGAACAGGTGAAGGAGAACAAGGAAGGGAGCGGCTCCAACACGACGAAAACCCTGTGGGTAGGGGACCTAGACAAAATAAAAGACGAAGTGGTCGATGAGAACTATATCCTATACTGCATGTTTTACGAATTTGCCGAAGATATAATAAAAGTAAAATTATGCAAGGAGAAAAATTCCCAAAAATATTCCTATGCATTTATAGAATTCACCAATTTTGACATCGCCAAATATTGCTTTGATAATTTAAACGGCAAGTGGATACCTGGAAGGATACACAAGTTCAAATTGAACTGGGCCAAATACAATGTGAGCGATAATGTTAATACGAGTGAGAAGAGCCTAGACGTTGAGTTGGATGATAAGGGCACATATTCTATATACGTTGGGGGTCTACCCAAAGGAACAACAAAGGAAGAAATTGAAACGCTGTTTTCCCGCTTTTACTCCAGTATCTGCTTCGTTAAGATGATTAAAAATACGCAAAAAAATCAAAACAAAATATACTGCTTTATTCATTTTTTTAACCACGATGAATGTATTCGAGCTTTAACCGAAATGGATGGCCATGATTTTAAGGGCTGTAAAATTAAGGTGAGCAAATCCAATGGGGTAAAAATTGGCAAGGGAGGCGGAGAGGGAAACAATTACTACTACAAAAATAACAACTACCAAATGCACATGAACAGCTTGAAAGGCATGAACATGGGGAACTACAATGTGGGCGCGTATGGTGGTAACTATGCCCAGGGAGGCTACACGCAGGGGAACTACCCACAGGGCAGTTACAACCAGGCAGGCTACCCACAGGCGAACTACAACCAAGCCAACTACAACGCGCACAGCGGTGGCGGAAGTGGTGCCAACAACAACAGCAATGGAGCGACCAGCAACAACAACCCCCCAAACAGTGCCAGCAACAGTAGTAAGGTAGCGAACAACCAGGCGGATGAGGAAGAAAATAAGAACGTCACTGCAGCGGGGGTAGCAGCGCCTACCGGGGTGCCCACTGGAGGAGATCCCAACAAAAACTACTACATGTACTACCACAATGTGAATAGCGAACTGAACAACCCTTATAAGGTAAACTACTACGACCACCTAAGCTCCAATGTTACCTCCTACCCTGCGTACAGCACCACAGCAAACCATGGGACGACTAGCCTCTCTTATAATTCAAACAGCTACGGCAGTGAGATGAACTACTACACTGGCCAAATGACTCAAATGACGCAACTGGCACAAATGGCGCAAATGAGCAACTACGGAAATGATGTCAATCACACGAGTAACTTCCCCGGGAGCAATGGCCAAGTGAGCAACTACACCTCAGAATTTAATTGCATCACTAATTATAACCTCACCCCAGGAAAGGAGGATGAACAGAATCTTATGAATTACAGAATGGCGAACGTTAATTATGCTTCTGCTGTTAACGAGCATGCGGATGAGGGCGTGAAAAACATGGCCCATGAAAAAAAGGAAGGAAATGGGAACCTAAAAAATGAAGGCATCTCAGCCGAAGTTAATATAATGAACCATATGACGAAAAAAAACCAACTGATGGAAGGGAACCCAAACAGCATGAACCACGCCTACGGGCTAAACTTTTACAACCGCCCCTGCCCAAACGAGTACAGTAACAGTGCCTTCAACCCTATGGGTCTTAACAAGAGTAACACGCATGACGAAATTAACTACAATGGCAGCATGGGGAATTGTCACCCCAACGAGATGAGCGAGATGAGCGGCGCGAATAATTATTACTATGATGGGGACGCCCAGAACATCAAGGGAAGAAGCAACCACGGCAGAGGCAGCCACAAGGAGAAAAACAATAACCGAAATCATAGCAACACTAACAATAGCACGAACAATGGAAGTGTAGACAATAACGAGACGATTGACAATGAGCAGAGTGTTCATAACAATGACATCGTCGATAACGACCGCAGTGATGGTAAGGATGATAGTAACGATGAGGATAATAAATGAGCCAGGGTTCGAGCTGAGCAGTGTTAGCTTTTTTTTTTTTTTTTTTTTAATGCTTATTAAGTTCCGAAACGGAATAGACGATTGGAGGGCTTTCCTCTATAGTGAAATTTGCGGGGGAAAGTGCCAGAATTCAAAACATATTAGTGATTGTAAAAAAGCGACCGGTGGAGGGGCAAAAAAATGGTAGGAGCGAATCCGTAATTTCGTGTCCAGTGACGGAAGTTCATCGTGTATAAACTTGCCTACTGAATGCGATTCGGTCTGTCACGCTTTCAATTGCAGAAGTTTGCAGGGCACACCCTTCGACACGCGTTTGGCTACCATCAGCTACGGGGGGGGATTTGCTTTGGCGAGGAGCACTATTGAGGGCACTCTCACGTGTAGCCCACTTACCCGTACTGATTAGCCCCCATTCCGCGGATGAAGGTTTTGCTTTCACGGCCGACTGCTAAATTAGCGCTCACGAGTAGATCCAGCGCGCCCCTCTATATAACGAAGTTCTCAAAACGGAGGCCGCACATAGTCCCATGTGTGCACATGTAAATACAGGCATACATTTGTGTGTGTATGTGCGTGCAGGAAAATCTTCTTCCACCGTTAACAGAGCGTAGAAGCCGCCATGGATAGCTCGCGGACGCCACGGATAGCTCACGGACGCTGCATCATTGTACAGCACCTCCAGATAATGTATGTCCCCCTCCATTTAGACGAAGAACCTTCAGTTCGTACCTGCTCAAAATTGTGAGCGCCCCTCCCGCAAAGTAGTATGTAGAGTAGTGTACCAATGAATAACCCATGCGGTAGGAATCCACCCACGAGAGAAGACTTCAGTTAGAGCAACGTTTTCACGGGCGCGTAACTTGCGTGATGGCACATCCATAAGTGTATGTTTATATGTACATATATATGTATTTATCTATATATGCACATATACACACTCACGCTAGCTATGTGCCCACTTTTTTTTTTTTTTTTTAAATTGCCGTCAAAATTTTACCAGCCGAAGCATATCCCAGCACTTTTTTGTGGTTAGTAAATACGTTTCCGTGCTACAAGCACGAACCACTTTTTCCACGTACTTGCATCTGTACGGTATGTCCACTTCGCATGTATGATTACACCGAATGCAACAGAGTACAACACGCCACGCCACAACACTGTTGACTTTCCCCCCCACACAGTTATCTTATTTGTTTCCATAGTTTTGTTTAATTTTTAATAATTTTTCCTTCCCCACTTTTGCTTAATTTTTTGCTCCTTCATTTTTTACCCCTTCATTTTTGCCCTCTTTAATTTTACCCCCTTTAATTTTGCTTCCCTTACCTTCCCTTACCTTTACTTAACTTAGCTTTACTTACCCTTCCTTCCCGCATTTTTCCTCTCCCTATTTCCCCCTCCCCTTCCCCTTTACTGCACACACAAAGTGTACGTACCCCTTGTGTTTTTTTTACAACCAGAAATTTTGCATTGTCATTTTGATAAGTAGAAAATGCTATTAAGCGGTTAGGTATAAATGCGCATACGAAATTGCAAAGCGTTTGAGGCGACTCACCGTGACGACCGGACCACTTTTCTTAGCTCGTCAGTTCGTTTGTTAATTTTGTTGCCCATGTGGAGGTTTTTTCACGCGCACGACACTTCGTATACGTGTCGCTCCAAATAAGCGCCGCTCCAAACGAGCGGCACTCCACCCCACATAGATACAACCCATTACCTACCAGTACCCACCAATGCTTGCCAACACCCCGAACGGTGCGATTAGTTTATTTTCTTTAACTCCGCCCTGTCGCGAGTTATCCCAATGAGGGAAAAAAACAAGTGCAAAGTGCACGTTGAAAACGTCGTTGTTTACAAAAAAATATAAAGACATGAACACCGCGCGATGGGGGCTGTCCCAATGTGTGTCGCGCGGGAGGAAGAAACGAATGGGGAAATACGCCAGGTGAGGGAAAATTCGCCAAGGGTGGAAAAATACACCCGGAGTGGAAAACCCCCCTCGGGGCGAAGCGCGCCCTCCCCTTCGTTAAAAAATTAAAATTAACGCAGTAGTAATGACAGAAAAAAAACCCATGAAGGAGAAGAAGCATAACATGCAGAGGGTTGAATATCGCTCCAGCTTGTTCTTCACATTATGCCTATTTTTAAAGTAAATCAAATTGGGTAAAAGGCTACAAGGGGTGGGGGAAAAAAAAAAAAAAAAAAAAATATGACATGGTAAAATGTGGAAAGCGGCAGAACGTACGCATGCGGCGCTAACGAAGGGCATAAAAAAATACACACGTGAGGAGGTGAAAACACCAATCGGAAGCGCTTCTTTCCCTCTTTATTTTTCCCAAATTGTCTGGGGATCCTTACCAGGATATCAGCGTAGACGTGATTCCTCCTCCTATGCCAATAACGTTGGATAACTTTTTAACGTTAAACGCTATAAGGGCGCAGAGAATGGTGACAGAAATAGAGATGAGTTTTCTCTGAGTTTTGTCCTCCGCTTGCGATTCCGTTGTGCTGGAATTTTCTGTCAAATTGTCAAGGGCATTTTCCTCAAACGGAGGGGCCTCAAACGGATTGGCCTCATCCTCGCGTAGAAAGGTGGATAGGTTAGCCATGTACCTATTCCTTCTCGTAACAAACACGTAAAATTTAAGAAACATATTGCGAGCGGATAAGTACAAAGATAGTAAGCTTGAATAGGACCCCATGAAATTTAAAGGAACAGAAAAAAAAAACGTTATGGATAGGAGAAATTTACACAACAGGATGGATACATTTGTGTCTTCATAATTCAGTATGATGTTATCCTTGGTGGTGGTTAAAAAGGACAAGTATCCCAGAAGCCCAAAGAGAGTGTAAAAAATAATTTGCAACAAAACACTCCTATATGCTGACTTGGTTAATCTCCTGTGAGTTGGCTGATTAAACTGCCCAGCTATAAAACATGCATTTGGCTGTTGCGAAAAGGAAAACAATAAAATGTTGAAGCATTTGAAAAAATGCTTATCCATGTTAAACAGCACTATTTCCTTGTTAATCAATATGGTGTAGTAGTCTCTTGCCTGCCATCCGATGGTTAATACCGTTATCGTTAAGGAGCATAGGGAAAAAATCAAAAAGGAGTTTAGAGATCCCACTTGGTCGCGAAAGGTTATAGGTACTATCAGTACACACACTAGTATAATCAAAAATGTGTGGTTATAAAGAAAGGATGGGAAATCAAAAACGTATAATATGCTGCTTAAAAAATTACTTATTAGTATCAATATTAAAATGTAACTGGAGAGAAAACCAAACGTCAGCCCAATGTCGATGATAGTTTTGTGGTATTTGTGTCCTATTTTTTTTAGCAAATTTCCATATACAAATGTGTTATGCTCCAGGGATGACAAACACAGGATGTTCGTCGTGACGTAGGATTCCACGGCGTTTAGAAGTATCAACAGTAGACTTAATATTATCCCCAGCTTTGAAAAAACATACGGTATGGAGAGAAAGCCGACTCCTATCGCTGTGCATATAAACAGAACTGTGCTTGAGCGTACACCCCCGGGGGTGAAACGGCTAAATGTTCTTCTCTGCCAATTTTTTTTACTTTTTTCTGCTTCTTCATCTTCTGGATTCTTTTCATTTTCTCCCACGTCAACAATGGTACTATTCTGGTTATCACAATCACAATTTTCATTTTCATTCCCCTCTTGGCAATTTTTTTGCACATCCTTTGCACCATTATTGTTATCCTCGCCATAGTAACCATCTCCCTCCGCCCCCTCATTCATATCATCATCCCCCAAGTTGACATACGGGCTTGTTTTCAAGTTATTTCCATTCATATCTGCGTTGTTTTCCCCCATGTTACTTTCATACTTCTTCTTCTGTTTGTTTTTTTTTTTGTTCGATGAAAATAGGTTACTCATATTGTTTTTGCTTGGAGGGTGTGCGCTGTTTTCTTTTGCTTCGTCACCCTCGCGCGCATTTCCGCTATTCACTTCTCCGCTTGGGGCACCTGCAGGGTCTGATTTTGCGTGGTCATCCTTGCTGCCCGCCTTTTTGGGGTTCCCTTTCTTGGAGCGCTTCTCACCTTTTTTAAAATTGTTTTTATTCTCTCCTACTCCATTTTCATTCATTTTATAAAAATGGGGAAACTGCACGGGGAGGCGCGATGGTGGTGGAGCGGTTGAGCTGTTGGTATGAGCATACGCGAGCGCACGAGCAGCACATGCATATGCGAGCACATGCACACGCGTGAGCCGCGGGCGGCAGCTCACAACCGCAGCTGCGCTCGCCTAATTCGTCGTTTCGCACGTTTCGCTCTTTGCCACTTGGTCACTTGGGCGGTTTTTTCGCTCCATTTTTTTGCTCCAATTTTACGCTCCATTTTTGCTCGTTGCTCCTACTTTTTGGGAGCATCGTGCCGCACGCGAATAAGCAGCCGCTTACACAGTCGACTAATCAATCGGTCAGCTATGCAGTCACGCCGATGGCGCGCTAAGAATTACCTGCCAGTTTATGCGATGCGGCACGCTCGTCTACCGGGGGGGAAGAAAGAAGGATAATCACTGCTCGCAGATGGCCCTACTGTAGGTCAAATAAAACAAGCCTTACACTAACGAGGAGCCTTAATGATAAGTACAAAAAGTATGTAAAAATAAAAATACAAAATACAAAAGCCTAAAATTAATAGTATACGAATTAAAAACTGTTCATAAGGAAAGCAAAACGGAAATTATATTTAATGCAAACTGAATGGAGGTGTAGGAATGGCAATCAAGGAAGCAGTTCGAAGTGCCTTTCAGCGTAGCACTAATAACATGTACGCACGTACATTTAAGCATTAATATAAGCATAAGCATAAACATATAGTAATACCGCTCACGTTTGAAATGAACAGATGGGTGGTAGATACATAGAGGGGGGATATTCCATACGGCAAAAATTACGAGCGAGGTTTAGGCCATGTCAAAGGGGGCTTGGTACAAAAGAGCGGAGAAAATATGGATGAAAATAAATCACTGCATGCTAACGAGGGCTTGTGACATAACGTAGGAGTGGCGGTATACATAGGTAAGCAAGAGTACTACATGTATATATATACATATGTATAGTACTTAATGTACGCAATTCAGCGCAATTTTTTCGCAAATCATCAACGGGAGAAAAAAATCGAGCTTGTTCACCATACCGTAAAAGAAAAACGCAGAAGAAACATCATATTTGTAGCAGTCGCAATTGGGGCAAACTTTGCAATTTTATTATTTCCTTAACTTTCGAGTGAAACGAAGGGACACTGTGGTTCGTCTGTGCGTAACGATAGGAGAAACCTTTTTTTTCATAGGCAACATAACATCAGTTACTTTTTTTTTTTTTTTTTTTTTTTTTTACCACAAATTAAAAAAAACGCCTGAACGAAAAAAAAAAAAATATGCAGAACAGGCCAACGGTGAAATTTCGTTCGAGTAACTTTGTATGCCACAAAAACTGAAGCGCTATCTCACGCCGTGCGTGACTTCAAGTTGACGATTCAGAAATTGGCGAAGCGGGTGTTCTCTTTCGCGTAATGCATATATAAATATACATATATACATACTGTACATATAAGTATATTTCCCCTGCGATGATTTAAAACGCCCGCTATGATGCTACCTGTTTACGTACTTTGCAATAAAGATAACAGTTTTTTTTCCACCTTTTGGTTTCCGCGGTTGCTCGTGGCGCTCATTTTCATTGTGCTGCTTTTTTTAATCCTATATTTTACTTAATTTTCAAGAAAATGTGGCCTCTACATATTTGAAACCACTTTGACATTCCCCCCATGCGCCAAGAAACGGAGAATAAACAAAAAAAGCGAAAGAGGGAGAAGCCGATCCAGTTTTGCAACAAAATTGACGCTTTGTTGATTGCGCATTTGCAGAAAGAGGGGGGAAGGAACTTTCGGGAAAAAGCAGCCGTTTTGTTAGCTCGTACGTGCATACTTATATGTTGTATGTATGTATGTATGTATGTATGTATGCATATGTGCATGTACGTGTATGTGCTTTTCTTTTTTTTTGTCGTACGTTGCTTTTTTCCTTTTTTCCGTTTCCCTTTTTTTTCCTTTCTTAAAAATTTGGTTTTAATTCGCCAAAATGAAGAGCATTTTGGGCCACTTCCGCATTTTGAGCATACCTGTGGAGGACAACCCCCTTACAACCATAAATGTAAGAGCGTAAACGATTAAAAGAATAGCACGTGCATGTGTATGCTTGCCCAGCCCACGTGGAAAGAACACCGCGTGGAGTGCCATTTGAGGGTTGTTTGCAAAAGTGCCGCGCAGATATGCCAGCAGGGGGAAAACGGCCGCATTTACATCTCCCCAGCGCGCGGCACATTTATACATGCATACGTACGTACAGTACGTACAATACGCATGGTAGATATATAAGGGCGCTGCCAATTGCTTATGCGCACCACGCTTCCCCCCTCCGCAGCTGCTCGTAGCCAACTGCAAAGACATTTCAGAGCATGACAACGCGCAGAGCGACGCGCTGTGCGCAGCGGCCCTGGACAACATCGTGGGCGAGGAAGATTTAAAGAGCTTTTTTTCCAATTTTGGAAAAATAAACTCCTTTACCGTTATAGAGAAAAAACATTTATCGAAAAATTTTAAAAAATTTGCCTATTGTGCGTATGTAACATACAGAGAAAATAATGTGGTTGAAATTATTTTGCAGTACTCCATTCATGTGGATGATTATTTTAAAAGCAGTGTGCAATCACCGTACTTTATAAATTTGGAAAAAAAAAAATTCGCCTACTATATAAAAAAGTATTATGAAAATTATTATGACTTATATAATGAGAGGAAGATAATTATTAACGAAATTTCAAAGATAAATAAAGAAAATAATAAGGGGAAGAAAAAATTAGGCCTTGTAGACGAGGATGGATTTACGGTCGTTCAAAGAGTTGCGGACAAACCAGAATTCATCAACTCTGTTTTCGTGCCAGCAAATGATAGGTTCAGTTATTTAAAGAAGGAAAGGAAAATGAAAATTCATGAGAACTTTTACCTTTTTCAAAAGAAGGAGAGCATAAGAAACGCCAGCGAGCTTTTGGCGAAAAAGAAAAATAAGCAAAAGAAGTTTTAAGGCAGAAAATGTGGCACGCAGGAGGGATGGGAACGACGAATTTGCGTGAAGCCATGTGAAGATGGAATGACGCCTTCGAAGGAAAATAAAAAAGTTTGTGCAAAATGCACCAACATGATTGCAACAAATGTTGTAAAAACTGTGTCTAATGGAACACTCAATTGAGCTAACCAAAAATGGAGGGAAAAAAGGACCACATTTTAAAAATACATGCTAAGGTGTGAAAAACGCCCCAATTTTTATAACATCGTTTGCACGCAAAAAATGCATTTGCCTTTTTTCGATGATAAGATTATATGCCATAAGGTGGCAATCGGTTATCGGTTATTTTATTTTATTTTATTTTTTTTTGTTAATAAAACTTTCAAAATTTTGTGTATGATTATTCAGCCATTTTTAAAGATGTTTTTCTTTGATGGCATTGTCACCTTGGGAATTTCCCCATTTGGGAAGGGCGGTAAAATATGGTTAACGTACCATACCGGGGGAGGGATGAGCAGTATGCGCATAAGCACGTATGATTCAGTGCCTACTTCACAATGTGGCAGTTTTGCGAACATTTTAAAATGAAATATGCACACAGTTTTTGCTCTACCTGTAAGGCGTACCGGCACCCGGAATGTTGGCAAAGCTGTGCTCTTCTGATTGTCTAAGACATGAAAATAGGCGAAACGTGTAACACCCTGTTGGTAGCGAACTTTAACGTGCTTAGGAGGCCTAAACTGTGTAGACGCGTTCTGCGAAAAGTTTTGCGGAGTGGGGGTTATCGGCACTACTGAACCTTTTTGCACGCGCGCCGGTGTACATAATATACGCAAATAAATACGCATATACGTACGTTATGCTTGCATCACTGTGCGCGCTCATGCATGCGAGCGCCCGACTGTCATTCCGTTCACGTTTACTGCTAAGGTTGCTTTCTTTTTTAAGGGCAAGAAGTAATGCTGCCAAATGGGGTAAGCAAAGGGAAGGCTTTCAAAAGTTATAAACCCGCATTGCCCATTTGGATCTGCCGCATTTGTTTAGCACAACAGATGCAGCACTTAACCAGCCGTTTGTTTTAACAATTGTTTGAAAAGGATAAATGAAACATTTGGGTGAACTCCTTAAAAGGGGAAAAGGGAAAAACGTTCAAATGGGATAAACGTTATAACGATATGATAGTATGCAATATGTTAGCAGCATTTTTTTCCCCCCTCCAATAAGTTGTAAAATTGAAAAATGAAAGAGAAAATATATTGGAAAAAGTGGTTATATGTTAAATGTCCCTCAAAAGGAGAATTAACGTTTTTAAATTTTGGCTTAACAGCATTTCCTCCCCATATTTTCGTTTTGTTCTGCTTTATTTTGCTTTATTCTGCCTTATTTTGTTCTGCTTCGTTTTGCTTTATTTTGCTTTATTTTATTTTGCTATATTTTGCTTTTTTTTGTTCTGCTTTATTTTATTATTTTTTTTTTACCTTCGGGAAAAGGAAAAAGCGACTGCCACTTTTTTTTTTACGATGGACGCTTAAATCTGTATTTTGCGGAAAAGGCACAAAGCGAGCGCCTTCTGGTTGCCGCTCACGTATGCGTATAAATGCAAAAGCGCCATGCGGTAATGCATATAATAACGCGCACAGCAAAGTACGAACAGTACAGTACTGTACAATTACAAATGCGTATCCCGCTTTTTAATTCCTGCTGAAGATGTTTATTCCCTCAAGCGAAAGCTAAAAAATGTTAGCTGCTTTTTGTATTCTCTGTTTTCAAAGCGCGGTTGCATACGTTATGGGGCGAATGTACAGTAACTGCATCGAATGAAGAAAGCCTTGTATTCTTTCATGGCATACATGGATGAGGTGATAGGTGCTACGGTCGCACGTATGTAAAAAATGTATAAATATATAATTATATAAACATATGAATATCCAAATATGTGAATATTAAAATGCTTTTGTATATAAACGTATATGGGCGACCTGTATGCATTAATCGCGTGCGCACGGGATGACTTGGGCGCAAATTCCTCGCATACGGGTGGGAATACGCGCGCTGTACGGCTGTATATGCGAGCATATGTATGTATAATATATTATTATGTATATATGGACGGATGGATGCCGCATACGCTTCATGTACGCAGCTACTTGCCTATGTACTTCCCCCCCGCGTAACATCCGCGCGGCAATTTTTCGTCGGCCAAATTTTTTCTTCGATCAGAAATATTTTTTTCAAATTTTTGAACTGAACCAATTTAACGATCAGGGTTATAAAATCGCGCGAGCAGTACCCTATTAAAGGCGTTTTTTTTTTTTTTTTTTTCTTAAGAAATATCTTTATAACGCTGAAGGCGTTTTACATATTTTTTGAAGTTTCGTTTTTTTCCCCTTTTCTGTTCTTTTTCGTTTTTTTTAATGTACATACTGCATGTATATGATGTACATGTTTAATGTACATGTTTTATTACATGTTTTATATCTTTAGATGTACTGCGAACATTTTTTTATGTTCACATTATGCATGTACATTTTCACCCCATTTGAAAACCATTTGACAATTTTTACCACATTTATGCCATTTGTTTGAAGGGAAATGAACGGAAAGAAAAACGCTTCTTGCTGTATTTTTTTTTTTACATGTTTGCGCAATGACGAGTGTTTAAGAATCCCCCCACCCGGGTGTTTTGGATTGTGCTCGATTGTATGAAACTGTACATTTTGTTTGCATGGTGCGTACACGTGATGCGTGGATGCGCGGATGCACGTATGAATATATATGCATACGCATATGCATGTACGTATGTATGTACGTGCGCGCACCTATTTATGCCTGCCCCTCTTCGCATGCGCCGGGCGCACGTGCACATGCCTTTATGTGGAGCAAGTCTTTAAGACTTTACATTCATGCGTAGCGATATTCGTGGCGATGTACGTGGCGATATACGCAGCGATGCATGGCGATACGTACCAGTACATATTTCAAGAAGGCAATTCTCAAAATGTAATATGAAAATCTTCCAAATAAAAGAAAAGAGAGTAGTTTTTCACAAAGACTAAAACAACAAAAAAAAGAAAAAGAAAAAGAAAAAAAAAAGATGAGTGAATCACCAAGTGAAAAAGATAAAATGAAAAAGGAAAGACAACCACATGGGGATCAATCAGAAGGTATACATGACGACGAAAGGGGTCTTGTAAGCAGCAAGCTCATGAGCATAAAAGAAAATCAAGACCCTGCAAGTGAGAGGTGGAAAAGTGAGAAAGAAGCAACCGCAAGCGCAACTGCAACTGCTAGTGCAAAAGACGATTTGCGCAAATTGATCAGCTACAAAAATGTATGTACCCTTAGGGACGACGGCAGTGATGGCCACAAAACATGCCACCATAATACGCCAGACGATTTCCAAACGGATAAAAAGAATTTTTTAAGTGATAGCAACACGGATTTTTCAAAATCAGAAAGCAAGGGCTCCCTGAATGCGAACTCTCCGCCCACCAGTTACAACAACAGCATTAACGATAACGGGAAAAGCAGAAACAGCAGCAAGGACAGCAATAGGACCAACGGCACGAACAGAAGCAAAGACAAGGCACCCAGTTGCGATGATCAAAAGGGTGGAGGAAAACAGGAGAGCGGCCGAGCAGCCGTTATCGAAATAGAAAGGGAGAAACGCCCCAAATTAAAAGCGGACGAGGTGGGTCACTCGAATAGGAGCAGTCCTCCAATCGATCTGCACCACAGTCGTCCTGCCAATCTACACCACAGTCGTAAAAAGTTCCTCATCGAAGGGGGAAGAATAACACGAAGTAGTGTTGTAAAATGCACTGACTTTCTAAATAAGAACCGAATTAGCAAAACCCCCTCGCCGAAGGCATTACGGATGAAGAAGCAAATGATTACCAATGTTGCAGATGACTCTTCTGAGGTACAAAAATGTAAGAAGAAAATATTTTTAAAAAAGTTACTTAGTGACGGTAAAACTTACCATTCAGATGTTGATAACTCCAAAAGGAGCAGTTTTTTTAGTTGTAAATATTTTCAAAATTTTAATAAAGCAAGAGGGGGTAGTAATTTCCCCCTACTACTGTCATCATCACCACATGGCATAACTAACCATCATGGATGTAAGAAGAGGGTTAAAAAGATACATTTCGCCAATCATAGTGATAATAAAATATACAGTTGTTCTTGCAATTGTGATATAAGTTGTGAAAGGAATTCGTATTCCGACACGTATGTAATTTATTCCCCTCCAAAAAAAAAGGGGAAAAGCAAAAGTCCATATAACATTCTTTTTCATGATAAATTTGTTAAACAATATCAGTGCAATGATAGGGAGGATAAAATGGGATTCCCCAATTCTTCCCAACTGTATGACTCTTTTTTTTATACTCATAAGAAGAAAAAAAGAAGAAATGAAATTAGCCAAGGGGAGAAATCGCGCGTCAGAAAGAGGGCCAACTGCCTTCCTTTCCAAAATTACAACTTCACCTTAAGGAACTTTCAGAAGAGAAAAAAGAGTTACTTTCATTTTAGAAAAAATAGAAAATGTCGTGTGAAGAAGAAAAAGGGCGCCAAAAGGAAGAAGCGCGATGGAGTAGGCACACACCGATTGGGCGAAGAAAACAGCAGAATGATTAGCCCCATGGAGGAGGGGGACCCCCCAAAGGGAGATATTTCCCTCATTGAAGAGAAAGCAGAACCACATCCAAACGTTATGCAGAGCGAAACGGGTTGTAAGCCAACCGTATGTTTGACCACTGGAGGAGAAAAGGATAAGGGCGATTCGGGCCAAGTGGATATAGGACCACCAAACGGGAACACTGAGGGGGAACAAAACGCTCAGCAGTCGAGCCATCATTTAACGGAAGAATGTGAAGAGCCGTTAAAAGGGAACAACCCAGAGGAGGAATCGCTACCGCGAAACATGTTGGGCGAAGTTAATAATCAGGCTAGTCAACCCCCCCCCACTGATTCCGCATCGGGGAAGGACAAAAACGAAATGGCAGAGGGACCATGCAAAGAAATCAAAATAACGGGAAAAAATTTCATAAAATATGACGAAGAAATATTTGAACATTTCTACAACGATGTGCATTTAAAAATTGGAAAGATTGTCACAAATAAAAGAAAAAAATATTTTCTAACTTATAAAATTGTTAAAGATTCCTACTTTCGCATTTTAATTTTGAATAGCGAAAAATTGGAAAAAAATATTCTTCAAGCGATAGCCATTCAGGATGTCATTTTGTACGATAAAAATGTCAAAATTTTTAGCGACCCTTTTTATATGAGAAATGGCAGCAAGCTCTACGCTGTGAAGTTTTTGAAGGTGTTCAGCTTAAAGTATTTAAAAAAAATAAAAAAAATGAGCGACATTGTATTTTCCGATGCGGAGGAGGGGAGCCCCAGTGTGAAAGCGGAAAATTCTGAGTCGGCCCAGTTGCGCATGGCAGATGAGGAGAATGCAATATCAACCGATAAATCGGCCACCAAACCGACCGCGAAAGAAACTGATGCTGTGGAGAAGGACCATTTGAGTAAGAAGGAGCCCACGCAGTCGGCGGATGAGCCCCAAAATGGGAATCTTTCGGAAGGCACAGAAGCGAACGGGGGGAGCGGCCATAAGGGGGCAATAAAGGAAGATACACAAGGTGAGGCGACTATGGGCACGCAGAAGAACGCGCCTGAAGGAAGCAACATGAGCGACGGTGAGGGAGGAAGCGGCTACAAGTGTAGCGATAATCAAGCTGAGGAAATCCCCGCCGTGAACAACTCAAGCGATAACTACGACAATGTTAGTAATGGTGGAAGCAGGAAATTAAAGAAAGGAACAAAAAGTGCCGATAAGGAGAACCCCCCAAAGGGAACAAACAAAAGCGGAAGGAAAAACACCGAAGTGAAGGAGGAACCTTCATCTAATGAGACACTCCCAAAGGGAAATACCAAGGGAAGTGCCAAGGGGAATGCCAAGGGGAATGCCAGTGGAAATGTTAAGGGAAATTCTAGTAGAAATACCAAAGAGAAAAAATCAAACGCAGATGTGAAGAAGAAAAATAGTAGGGACTCCCCGGTGAAGAAAAAACCAAACGAATTAGCCAAAAATGTGAATGATAAAAAAAGCAAAAAAAGAAACAGTGCGAAGGTGAAAATTGAAAACGAAGCCGGCAACAAGGAAGAGGAGGAGCACAACTACACAGGCATCATATACAATGACAAGAAGAAGTTCTATTTTAATGTTCACAGTATGGTAGACATAATTCAGATGGTTAAAGGATCGCAGGAGAAAACCAAATTCCACCTAGATGCCAATAATAACAATATGAAGAAGAAATGGAGGCTGTTTAAAAAAGTGGAAAAAACATTATTTTTGGAGAACCTTGTCATGGATGATGAGGAAGTGCTTTTTAAGAGACCCAAATTTTTTAATTGCATAATTGAAGAATCTGTTGATAACTACAACGTAGCGTACGAGGCGGAGAATGGGGTGGTGCACCTGTTTGAAAATAAGTTAGATCGACTGAAAAAGAAAAAAGGGGGCAATAAAACGGAAGCGGATACGTCTAATAAGTACATCGAATTGAAGGATGAAGAAAAGGGATTCAAATACATCGGCTATCGCGTCAGTTTTGAGCTAAAGAAGGACAACAAAAAGAAGAGTCACTTCAAGACGGGCATTATAAAGTATTACTCTCCAAAATATAAGCAGTTTTTTATTCACCATATAGAAAATTTCAAATGCAATGGGTCAGTAGCCGATTCGCCGAAGAGTACCAACAGGGAGATGGGGTACACAAGAGGAGGCAGCAAGTCAAGCGCCACCTCCCCACCGTTGTACAGCAACTCGAAAGGGTATCATCACCCCTTGGCAGAGTTAGAAAATGCACATTATGGTGGGGTCGACCAGGAGATTGGCAAACCGATCAGCGAGAGGCAGAATGAGGAGGGCCAACCTGCAGAGGGGGCCAACCAGAACAACCGCTGCATAGTCCGAAGCGAAGAAGAAATGATGTACCTCAATTATGAGAGAAGGCTAGATGAAGAAAATGAAAAGAAGAAATGCGATTTTGTATTTTCAGATGTGAAGGGGTGGTATTCCCCCCACTTCTACAACATTAAGGTGCTAAAAACGGCGAAAGAATTTGAGCGCTTTGATATACTCGACAAAAATGACAAAAGGAAGGAGCTAATCGATTACAGCCTTTTGAAGAAGAGAGACGAATGCTCCATATGTAAGAACAGCATCCTGTTTATTAAGGGACACGACCATTACACGAATAGCCTCTCCACCATCATATACGACTTGAGCAGCGAAATGGAAAAAAAAGAAATTGATGAGAAAAATATGATCAACGTGTACTGGGGAATTAAGTGCTTCATATGTTCGAAGAAATTCCACGCCAAGTGCCTCGACGATGAGGTGATAATCACCAAGGGGTACGACAAAAATGTGCTAATGAAGGAGTATAAGAAGTACATTTATAAGAACAGCCTGAAGAAGGACAAGAAATGCTTTAAGAGTGATAAGGAGAAGGGAGCTAGGAGTGTCACTAAGAAGGAGGAAAAATCGAAGAGGGTGAAGAAGAACGCCAGCAATTTTAGCGATTCGAAATGCACCGCAGGAGGGGGAGACTCCAAAACGAGCAAGCAGAAGAAAAATGCCAGTGGGAAAAGAACCACCGGGAGTAGCAAAAACGGGGCGAGCAAACGCGCGGAGGATTCGTCGAACGATGCGGTGAAGGAGGAAAATGAGGACGCAGAGGAAAAGAGCAGCAAAAGTAAGAAAAAGAAAGGAGGCAAAGAATGTACGAGTCAAAACGAAAACGGCAAAAATAATGACAGCGAGAACGACTACAAAAGTGACGACAGAGAGGAGCAAAACAAAAGCGACGAGCTGAACGATGAAGAAGATAGCGATGTGGAAGAGACAAACAATTGCACCAAATCGAAAAGTAAAAAGTCGAGGAAGTGCATCAATTACGTCCCAGCGGTGAAGTACAATGATATAAGTTACAAAAAATTCGTCTGTAAAGATTGCTATCGGTGCATATACTGCTGTGAGAGCATATACAATTATAAGCAAACGCCCAATATAGCCAATTACGTGATTTGCAAAACGTGCAACATGGTTGCACATGGGTCTTGTTGTTTCCCGAATGTGCCCGACATTTACCTCTTCAATTGGAAGTGCGACGACTGCTTGAAGTGCAACAAATGTGACTACTCCAACCTTTGCTTCATCAACTACAACGAGTGGGAGTTTCACCTGGACTGCTGCATCAACTGCTATAAAGAATATGAGAAGAAAAACTTCTGCATCATGTGCAATGAGAAATACGAAATTGATGACAGCAACAAGTGGGTGCAGTGCGATGTGTGCAAATTCTGGATCCACCTAAGTTGCGACAAGAATGAAAATAGAAATATAGAAACTTTGTCCATAAAAAGTATTAACTATAAGTGCCCTACCTGCAGATCGGGTTCATTCCATGATAAGATCGAGAGAATACTCTACCTATTTTTTCTGCTCGATAAGTACAAAAATTTCACCTTCCATGTACCGATCAACTTTTACATCTACTGGAGAATTGTCAAAATACCGATGAACCTGTACATTATGAAGAAGAAAATTTGGGAGAAGAAATACAGCACTATGTTGGAGTTCCTCTACGACTTCTTCCTCATCATACATAACGCCAAAACGGTGCATATGCCGAATACCCCAATTTATAAAAATGCATGCATTTTTGAGAAAAAAGGAAAAGTCATCATAAAGAATATGTTCAATTTGGATAATGACGAGCTGAACAAGTGTATTGATGACTGTCTGGAGACCTACAAGAAGGCCACCAATGAAGAGACAACCAATGATAATAGCAAAATGGAAGAGGAGGGTAAAAATTACGAGGGGATATTCTCGTCAGGTGGGAATAAACTAACCGCTAGCCTATGTAACAATAGTAGGGATGAAATTCTCGGCATGAATGTTGACCATCTTTCCGATAGGAAGAATGTTACCCTTGATTTGTACCACTCAGAAAGTGTGAACCATTTGGGCCACCCTGGAATTGGCAAAGAGGTGATGACTACTGCGGGTGAGTTCGCCAAATTGGGCTTCTATCCCCCACAAGATGGTGGCATCGCCCACACGGGGGGAAATAACCATGGAAATGTAACTCAGCAGAAGTTTGCAGGGAGCGCACTCCTCAACGAGTGTAGTATGCAGGAGGGGGTGCACATTCCTCCCGGTGGAGTGAATAACTGTACTGGTAGGCCATACCAATCGTATGGATGCCCCAACGCAGATGGTACATTTGAAAGTGGCATCGCAAAGATGGGGACTAATATGCAATCTCACATGAATGGGACCGATTCATATAATGATTACCCCTTAATGGAAAGGAAGAACCCCATGGGAGCGTGCGATAAGAACCCGCTAGACCTTCCCCCAAATAAAGACGACACACTTTTATACAACTTCAGCAACAACAAGGTGAGTAAAACCCTTTTAAATAATAACCTGCTTAGGAAGCGAAAACTGGAGATGCTGGAGAAGGACATCACGCAGTATGAGCTACACGAGCTGTTCAATTTTAAAAGCGACTCGGTGTTTATCCACCGGAATAATGAAATGTTTGTTCCGCAGAGTGGCGGCATAACCAACTATAACATCCTCACCGTTAATGTGAAGGGCAAAATTTATTTTAATCGATCCTTTGACAGATTTGACGAGTTTGACGTTTGTAAGATAAGGAAGATGCATCTTTTGACTGGCGGGAGTTTTTCCCCCAGTTGTGGAGCGGCCAGGGAGGAAACGTTTTCCGGGGAAAATCTCCAAGGGGGCAACCGCAGCAGTAAAGAAGGGAGAACAACCCCCCTTGTGGATAATCCCCCGGATGGTCAATCAATAAGGGAGAATGCAAAGGGGGAACATAAAAAGCGGCCCCATCGTGGCCATTCGAGCGTATTTGTTAATGAGAACATATTCATGATTGACATCAGGAAGGAGAAGGTCAAAATGAACCACGTGCTTAAGGAGGAGACCAAGATTGTCAACCCGGTGAACAATGCCTACAAATTTTTGAAGTGCGTCCAGATGGTTTTTTTTGGCCACCATGGTACTAACGAGCATGCCGTAAGGAAGAATGCATCATCTGTAGGAATGGACTACGTGACAACCCGCGTAAACTACAACAGCAGCGATAACGAAAGTGCCGATGGTGTAACGGTGGAACGGGTTCATAGGGACAAGGGGGAGGCCATATCCCTCGATGATATCATCTCCCTCATGGAGGGAAGAACTTCCAAGGGGGGATCAAAGAAAAAGGGCCAAAATGCTAATTGTGCTAAACCCCCCAATTATCGCCCCTTTAGAAGCAACCCCACTGGGAAAAAAGCGCCACATAATAAAATAAAACTTCTCAACAATGACATTTTGAAAGAGTACTGCCATGTTTGCGGATGCATAGAGTACAAAAATCCGCTGGTTTACTGCGGCGCATGTGGGGTGTCCCTTCACTACTCCTGTGCTAATATTTCCAACCCGTTTCTGTTTAACCTGGCTGGTTACACACAACACAGGAAGGAGGTTAACCAAATTTTTAACATCCTCACGAGGAACTTCAAATGTAATCAGTGCATCAAGTGTGACAAGTGCGATGCCCACTTTAGTGACGCTGTCAGGGAGACCTTCTATTCCAACATCAGCAGTTTGGATACCTCCAGTGGAAACCATTTGACCAAAAAAACAACCTTCAGTTATTTTTACAATTTGAAGATAGAGGTGGTCACTCTGATGAAGGATAAAAACGCGCAGAGGAGAAAAACGCTGGCGGATGGCAAAGCCCTCGAATTTGACGAAAAAGGGGAAGTAGCTTCTCCCATGATTAGCGAACTGAATGAAAGTCCAAAGAATGATCAAAGGGGCGTGCAATTGCCTGATGAATTTGCAAAAGTCGAATTAGTGGAAAACGCGGAAGGAGGGGAGAGCTCCCCCGTTAGCCATGGCGGCATGACCAAAATGGAGAAGCAAAACGGGGATGGTAATCATCAGCAGCAGGGGGAGAAGAACCAACTGGGCGTTAACCCATCCGTGTGCTCCAAAAAGAGGAAGAAGCAAAACGGCATTGACGTGGGGAGCCAGATGGGAAGCCCGACCACCACATGCCCCATCGCTGATGTGAAAGAAGAATCCAAAACGGTGCAAACGAATAGCGAAATGGAGTTATCGCCGAAGAAGAAAAAAATGTCGCCCAAGAAGAAAACAACTAGTAGTAAAAAAAATGAAGAAAATGAGAAGGTGGACCAGAGTGCCCCCAATAGTATTATCAGCATACTGAGTGTACACGACGAGGCGCAAAGGATAATAAAATGCTTCTGCTGTGGAAAATCCGCACACAATGAATGTTTCTATCGAATAGAAAACAGCGGGGAGAGTGCCGATAAGAACGACCACGATGTGCATAGGAAGGCCGTAAGGACTGTGTTCAAAAGGTGCTACGTAAAAAAGAACCATAGTAAAAAGATGGGTTCGCCTGAAAAATCGGAGAAGGGGTTATCTACAGCGAACTCGGGCGATTATGCCCCCCCCCAGGAGAGCATTTTGGATAGCACCGTAAATGAGGCGACCCTACCCCTCAGCAAAGAGAAGTCACCAATCAGAAGTGATCAAATTGGGGAGGCCAACACAGAAGAGAGGAACAACGCAATCACGTCATCCCCCTCCCAGGAGAATGACACGACGACAACCACTACGGAGACGACGACCGCTGCGGCAATGATGGTGATGGTTCCGCCCCACATTAAACCAAATACACCGAAGAAGGATAAATTAAAGGCACACCTCAACAGCAGCCATATCGTTAGTGAGGACATCCACACGAGTGTGAAGTGTACTGTGAATAGAGGCAGCCCAGATGAATGCGCCATCCAATCGACGAGCATCAATATTAACAGCAAAGTTGAGTGCTCCATAGTGAGCAGCAACGTGACGGTGCTTAACCCGAACGAAACGAACGCAAGCAAAAGTTCTCTACTCAAAAATGAGCTCCCCAATAATGGCGTCATTGTCATTCCAGCTGATGAGATTGTAAGAGAATCTTTAAGAGGTGCAAACAATTCAGAAGCGAACACCGAAACGGTAGTTATAAATGGAAAGGTGTATAATAAGCTCCTCATAAGTGAGATGTACGATGTGATAAGGCAAAAGAAAAATGTGAAAGGGAAAAACTTCGTGCATTTATTTGTTGCTAACATTGACGAAGCTGTGATGTATCCCGTGCTCAACGAAATGCTCAAAGGGCTACACACCTACCTTAATGATAAATTAAATTACTACCGATTGAACAAAAATGTAAGCAGCGTTGTGCCGGTGGAACATGCGGATAAATCTAAGAAGGAAAAGCACCACCTGTTTGATAGGAAGAATCTCATTACGGATAATAATGCAGAGGTTAAAGCTTCAGAAATGCTGCTAAAAATTAACGCCCTAATTTCGGAGACCCTATCAGTGCCCTCGAACAGAAAGGCATCAAATGGGAAACACGGAAATAGGAGGAGTAGCTCAGGTTGTAAGAAAAACGCATGTAATGATAATCCAAGTGAACGCACCATGAGTCATACTAGAAGTGAACACTTTAAAGGAAGCAACCCCACTACCATGGAGGTGAAAAATCAGGAGAACAGAACGAATGAAACGCTGCTACTTGCGACAAATGGAGATAATGCATTTGCATCACCGCCCTATTATGTGCACTGCGGGGAGAATAGTAAGAATGCCCCGATTGACGTCGACAGTTTTGGCGCGTACAAAATGAAGCTTTGTAGCAGTGCGAGCGGGGGTAGCCATTTCGATGCGGCGAACAGCGGGAAGAGTGTTCCCAACTTTATCGACATGACGAACGTGAATGATGTGAGCGTAACGGGGGTGAGCGGCTCAGCTGGGTTAGGCGGCACATCTGCGTTTGGTAGCCTTGGCGAGCATGCGGAACCCAAACCGCTGGACCTCACCAGCAGGAAGAACCAAAACGGCGCGTACATGAACAAGAGCATATACAAGCTGCGCTGCAAGTTTAACGAAAAGAACATCAAAAAGTTGACCCCCCCCACAGGGAAGAATGCCAACGGTGGGTACTCTGCACCCAACATGAATTATAGCCCTATTAGGAAAATAATAAAATTGGACAAAACGAACAATGTGAAGATGAACGTGAACAGCGTGAGCACCTTCTCCGAGTGCAACTCGAACGTAAACGACCTGGGCTACATGCACGGCAGGACCTTAAGCTCGCCCCTGGGCAGCGTAAGCAACTACAGCAACGTCCTCATCGTGAACAACACGAGCAGTATAAGCGGCGTGAGCGGGGTTAGCGGTGTTAGCGGTGTTAGCGGCGCAGGCGGGGTAGGCGCGATGGGCGCGATGGGCGGCCTGAACAGCGTGCATAATATAAATAGCATTAACAGCATCAACAGCGTCAACAGCGTCAGCAATTTCAACGGGGAGAACCTCTGCAGCAGCAGCAGCGTGAGTCTCCAGAATGTGAGCGTGGACGGCGGAGGCAACCTGTACAACCTAATCAGCATGAACAACAACGTTAACGCGTCGAACACGGTGAACATCAGGGACTTCCTGGGCAACGCCTGCAACGTGAACGATATTAATATCGTGCAGAATATTAGCATACTCAATAATAACAACTTGATAATAAATGTGAACGGCGTGGAGGGAAAGAAGGAGCCCTTTGTGAATTATTCCCACTTGGGGAACGCGGGCGCCATTAACCCGATGAGTAGCGTGATCAATGCGGGGGGGATGAGCCACGTCAACGGTGCCATGGCCGCCACTGGGATGAGCCACGTCAACGGTGCCATGGCCGCCACTGGGATGAGCAACGTGAACGGTAGCATGGCCGCGACGGGGATGAGCAACCTCGATGGTGCCGTGCCCCCCGGAGGACCCCTGTTCGGTGAAAACCCCACAGCGCACATTAACAGCATGAACGAAATGACCCACCCGTTTAGCAACCCCACCTACGCGGAAGAAGGCGAAAACGTGTACCGCTACAGCGATAATATGAAAACATGCAACGCACACATGAACAGTCAAAACATGGAAAGAATGAGTAACGGAAGAAGTTATAGCGATGTGATTAACATGAAGTACGTAAAGAATTTCCCCATGAACAGTGTTAGCGGCATGCCAAGTAATGTGGCCAATGTGTTTATAAACGAGGCAAACTTTCAACCCCCCCCAAGTGTATACCCACATCGTAAAGTAGATTATTCATCGAATGAAATGTCAATGGAGAAGAATGTATACAGACCGGATCTACACAATAACGAAATGAACATGTTCAAAAATAATTACTACTTTTTTAATCAAGGGGGAAATCATAGTAACTCCTCTGCAAACCACGACATGGCAAATGTGAATATGCCTTTGGATTATTATAACCCTATGAGGAATGGCGGGAATAATTTTAAGCACGAGATGAATGCTACCCCGTTTGACGGCAGAATGAATAACGAAAGCTTCGAAATGAACAGAAAAATAATGATCAATGTAAGTGGTAGTAATGAACAACCCATTTTGTATAACGATAGCGGAAACTTCATTCTGCACAGTAAAGAAGCGTCAGATGTGAACCGAGATGGAAGCAGCAGCTCCGCCTTCCCCAATATGAAGTACGGCAATATTTCTTATGCCTATGAGGTGAGGAACCAGAATAAGTTTTCAGACCTCTACAGCGTTTACAGCAAAAATGTCAAACAGAAGGATCAGGCGCACACGAAAACGCTGCTCAAATCGAACATCCCCAATTTGGACAAGTTCATAAATAGCAGCAGGAATAGGAGGTCCTTTCCGCCGAGCGAGAAGATGCCCGGGCCGGGGAACACCGGTGCAAATATTGGCGGCCCAAATATTGGCGGCGCAAATGTTAGCGGCGTAAATCTCAGCGGCGTGAATGCTGGCGGCCTAAACTACAATTACAACTACCGATACTGCGGCAGCTACAGCCACAACGGAGGCAGCTTCGACCCCAGCGTGTTCAAGCTTAACGAAAACGCACCCCCCGTGCCGAACGTGACTGAAAGGGGAAATGTCATCGCCCCAGAATTCGACGCAGCCAACAAGAACCCCAACTTCTCGGCCAACAAATTACACAACGAAAATGTGCTCAACATAAGGGTTGAAAAAAATTTCTCCAACAACGCAGATCATGTAGTGAAAGACATGCAGAAGTGCATCCTCCCTCTTGGAGCCGTTAGCAAGAAGTGCATTCTTTATAACCACAATGAGAAGAAAGAAATCCACATAAATCTGTGCAATGAGGTGAAGTATAATGTGCAGAGCGGCCCAACCAGTGCAAATGGGGAAGCGACGGAGGGAGCGGAACTGGCCAGCAGTAAGAAAAGGAAACTGAAGTTTTACTGCAAAAATATTTTGATCAAGAAGGAGAATGGCGGCAGCGATGTGAGCGGGGTCAGCGGGGTTAGCGGCTTGAATGCAGCGAATGTCAATGAGGTGGGAAGCGGCAGCTACGACGGAGCAGTCAATAACAATGTAAGCGAGCAGACGGAGAAGAAGAAAAAGAAGGGCGGCAATTCCGCCTCCAACGGTAAAGAGTGTAAAAAGGAAAAATCCCAGGCGGATCAAAGCGCAACAGAAAATGGAGGCCAAAATAAGGATGCTAGGAAAAAGAAAAGAAGGGACAAAAGCGAACAGGGGGAAGAGGCCGAAAAGGGAGCCAAAAGGAAGGATGCCGAGAAGGGGGAAAGGAAGAAGGCAGAAAGGAAGGTTGCCGAAAAGGGGGAAGAAAAAAAAACGGAAAAGAAGGCAGCAGAAGTGAAGGCGGCGGAAAAGAAGGCCACAGAAAAGAAGGCAGCAGAAAAGAAATCAGTAGAAAAAAAAGCAGTGGAAAAGGCCGAAAAGAAGCCGGCAAAGAAGGTCAAAAAGGAGGAAAAAAAAGGCGATCGGAAGTCCGAAAAGAACAGCGACGTTAAGGAGGAAAAAAAAGAAATGGAGGAGGAGAAGAACGAAGAAAAGGAAAAGGAAAAGAAAAAGGCCAAGCCGAAGAAGTCGTCGAAGGAGGAAAAACAGGACGAAAGGGCGGAGCAGGAACAGGAACAATGCAAGGACAAAGCGAAAGAAACGAAAAGGAAGAGCGCAAAAGGGGAGAAATGCGAAAAGGACTCGAAGGCGACCAAAGCTGCCAAAACAGAAAGGGAGAAAAAAAGGGCCAAGGTGAAAAAAGAGGAACCCGCGCAGGAGGGCAAAAAAGAAGGAAAGGAAAAAAAAAGAGTTAAGGGAAAAGATAAAGGGGATGAAAAAAAAAGGGGAACAAAAACGAATGAAAATGCAGAAGAAAAGGAAAAAAAGAAAGCGAGCGAAAGCAGGACAACACAGGTGAAAACGAAGAAGGAAGCAAACGAAAGAAAAGTAGATACAGAGAATAACAATCCAGCGGGGGATAAACTACACGAGTTGAAGGGGAACAGCAGTTCCGCCACGATTTCCATTAGCAGCAAGTTTGTTTGTGGCAGCACATACGTTTCTGATTTGGTTCCCAAAAATTGCAGCATGCAGGGGAGATGCAAAATGGATGACAGTTACTTCACAGATAGCGATGAGGAGTTGTGCCTGTATTCGGACGCCCCCGAATCTGATCACTCTACCATGAATAGAGGAGCGGCAGGAAGTAATCGAAAGAGAAACAGAATAAACAAATTAAACGGATTTTTGAAGAAGAACAAATTCGTGCTGAAATCCAAGTTCAAGAGGGTCACCCCGAATTCGTACCTTTGCCATAGCTGCGTTGTGTTGTACAGGAATGACTTTTCGTTTAGCGCGTTTACGGAGGAGGTAGCGGCGGTTGAGGGGAAGGTGTGTGGAAGTGGTAACGAGGTGGGCGTAATTAGTCATGATAATGCTTTCCAGGTTAAAAAAGAAATCAACGCGCAGGAGGGGGAAGATTCCGTCGAACAGAATAGCGCAGATAGCATAAGCAAGGGCGTTGCTGAGGAGGGGAAGGAAGAGAAGAACCCCGACGGCGCGTGTGATGGAGTGACACTCAGCGCGAACGCGAATAATGACGGAATAGTGCAACCGTTGTGTAATCCCAGTGCATGTGAAGAGGGGGTAAATGTCGATGCGAAGCGGAGCGGAGGAGATGAAGGAGATGAGCAAAATGAGGCAACCAATTTGAAGGACGCATCGAACAGTGGTCAACATGTAGATGGTGCTGCCCCTGAGGGTGACGAAAAAAACGTGCCCCTTAATAACACACATGATTGTAGAGGAGACGATAGCGGAAGCAACAATCGAGAGGACTACTTCAGGATAAGCAACGAACGTAGTGGAAGGCGGGACCCTGACTGGATTTTCTGGATGAAGAAGATATCCGCACACAATAACGTCTTCTTCAACCGTGCCTACTTAAAGGAGAAGAAGGCAACCCCCAATGTGAGGCACTTCTTTGAAACCAAGCGGGACGTTTACAAGTGCTCCATTTGTTGCATGATCTGTGAGTACAAAATTGGGAAAGGCGACAGCAGTGCGGCTGAAAAAACGGCCGAACGAACCGCAGAGGACGAAAGTGACAACCTCAACAGCCTCTTCCTGTGCAACGCGTGCAGTTTACGCTATGGGCACATTCAGAAATACACAGTGCCATACGCTGACAGTAGCGGCAACAGGGGCAAAACTCTCCTCAACCTGAACAGGGAACGAAGTGAAAAAAGGAAGTTGCACGAATTGGTTTATTTCGTAATAAAAATGAGCTATCAATTTATGTACTTTAAGAGGAATTTTTTTAAATCATTTTGCCATTTGCTAGATGGATTTCTCCGAAGAAATAAATCAAATGTGAAACTGCTGTACCGCTTATATTTTGGCAACCTCTTTTTTAAGTATGATGAGTTTTTCCCCTTTTTCAGCAACCAAGTTAGGAGAGATGACCAGTTGAGGCGGCTATTTGATAGGAGTGGCAAGATGGCTATGCCCTTTGGATCGACACACCAACATGTTTTGACTTATGCTCTGGACCTCTTTTGCATGAGAATGTCCCGTTGTTCTACGAAGGGGAAAAGAAAATCGAGTGGTGCCACGGCTTCAGTTCGCGTGTCCCTCGCGGCGAGGAAGCTACTGTTTTGTTATTATAAGAAGGGGGTCTGCAGTGGGGCTGGAAATGGGGGAAGCTACTTTGGGCACGTCGTCAGTTACTCCGTTTACTTTTTGCACTTGTATTACTTGCACAAGTTGCACGTCAGCGGGGTGAGGAAGGAGCGAATGTGCCATGGGGCAGGAAAAGCGGGACGAGGGAGAGCATCACGCGGGAGTGAAAGCACACTTGGGCCTACACCTGGATGTACTGTTGGATCTACACTTGAAAGCGCCGCGAAAACCGTGAAGAAGGTCCGCATCGCGGAGAGGAAAAAAAGGAGAAAAGTTAACCACAATTTGTTTTTCAAAATGAAGAACACGGAGGCCTTCGCGGGTGCCCTACGAGCGTTAAGCCAGGGCGAGTCGGAGTGGCCCATCCTGCATAGGGAGAACCTCATGATGAAGAAGGGTTTGACGACCACCTGCCGCAGTAGCAGCAGCAGCGCTTGTAAGAAGGGGCAGTTAAAGGAAGGAAAAACCAAACTGTTTAGCAGTCGAAGTGCCAAAGGAGCGGCCTCCCTCTTGCTATATGAAAAAAGATGCGGTGAACACAAAAGGGATGGTCAAAATGAGGAGGACAAACTTGGAGTTAGCCCCCTCCACAGCAGCGAGTGCCAAAAGAAAGTAAAGCAATACGTAAAGAAGATCAAATGCACCATAAAAAATAAACTAAATTTATACGTAAAAATTATGCTTACTATGTACACGCAGGAAAGCCTCAATATGATAAAATACCAAAGCACTGATGAGAAGAAGCGGCTCAGGCAGGGGAACACGAAGACGTGCCTTTTATGCCATTATGGTAACTACCTCTATAAGGGAAGGCTAATCCCATTTTATGATATCTTTATTCATAGCGAATGCCTAAAATGGAGCCTAAATTGCATACAATACTATAAGCTGAATAGCAGTAGCTGCGAGTGCCGTAGTAGGATCGGCAAGGGGGAGACGGAATGCAAGGTGAATGTTAAGAAAAACCCCTCGAATGATAAAAAGGGAGCGAGGAGCTCGTCCGGAAAGAGGTGCAAAAAGAAATCCGCGGGAAGTGGTTCGTGTTCGGTTAAGAATGAGGCCGTGGGCGGAGGAACTAAGGAGAGCGCCGACAGGAACAGTACCCACATGAGCGGTACCCACGTATGTAACAACCACGTATGTAATAGCCACCTTGAGAGCCTTGCGAACAAAGGGGACGACCCGAACGGCGCAGGCGAAACGCGCGTGAAGGGGGAAGAATGCTGTGGAGGAAGCCAAGCAGGTCAGCAGAACCCTAGTGAGGAAAACCTATCAAAGGAAAAAAACAAAACGGAAGAAATCGTAAACGTAAGAAAAAGCATAAAGAATTTAAAACTAATGGATAATTTCGAGTGGACAGAAAATAAAAACTTCTTCCATAACTACGAACATATAATCGAAATAGACGAAGATGATGTGAAGGAAATAATTTACGACTCTATCAATTCGACTTGCTTTCTTTGTGGTTATAAAAATGCCAGCATTTACTGCAGCAATGAAAACTGCAACATTAAGTTTCACCTCAATTGTGCATTTTACTCTACTATGGTAAAGAACTCGCATCAGAATATTTTTTTTTATTATATGAAATGCTTCAAATTGCTTAAGTTTAACAAGGACACGATTTTTTACAAATACTGCCACTCGTCGGCCAGCAATGCGGAAGATAAGCAGCTGGTACAGTCGCTCTATGAGGATATTTTCCCCGTGCACATTATCTACAAGATGAAAAAGGTGTGGTGCAATAAGTGCTGGAATGCGAAGAGGATATACGACGCGTTCTACATCGATAAGGAGAACATGCAGTGTTCCAGTAGGAAGGAACCGAGCGGAGAGGTGGAAAAGGTCAGCAGAAGACCCGCGCGCAAAGCGAATTCCCCGAATTGTGCCGCTAACCACGCTAACCGCGTGAACTGTACTGCTAACCCCTCGAGTTGTGCTGCAAATGGGGGGGAAGCAGTCCAAGGCGATGCTGCCCCTGCGTGGAATCAGCCCAAACAGGAGGACACCACAACGGGGGAGTTAAACCCGGAGAGAGAAGCAGGGGAATATAACAATGGCTCAAGCGAGCAGGCAGCGACAGGAGAAAATGGCAAAACTTTCGGAGAAGCGGAACCAAAACGAATGGCAAGTAGGAAAAGAATAAACGTCATGGGAAGTCTGAGGAACATTTACAAACACTTCATTCACTTTTATTATGAAAACGGATCGTACTACGTTATGGACCAAATTCTGTATAGCATAAACGAGTGCGTGAGGATAAGGTACAGAAGGAAGCCCCTCAACTCGGTGCAGGAAGTGCTAAATAAAGAAAGCAAGATAGAAAGCAAATTGAAACACTTGGAGAGCATCATTAACGAATGTGCCAACAAAAATGAGGAGAAGAGTTTCGTTAACGATAGGCACCAATTAATATTTCAGCGAAATGTGCAGAATGGGGAAGCCACAAATGAGCAGCTAATGAGCAGAAGCGGGGCACACAGTACCGGCGATGTGCATGAAGAGAGTGACGCACATGCAAATGGCGTAAATATGCAAAACATTATTGACAATAAAAATGTGGAAAATATCTTCAAGTCGTATTTTATTTTGAAAAACTTTTTATACATAGGTAGAGAGATAACACTAAAGAATGAGGAGTATTTTTTTTTAAAAAAAAAAGAGAATTCCTTTTTCAGATATGTGTATTCGAATGATGAGCAGACTTGCAACATACACTTGCCCCACGTGCTTTACAGCAATGCGGTGGCCACTCCGTCCGCCGCGTCGCGAAAGGAGACAACCCCCCACGTGAAGGATAGAAGCCACAGGGGCAATTTGCCATTGACGAATGAGCAGGTAAGGAGTGACAGGAATGAGCGGCAGAGGCAGCAACAGCAGGGGCAACACCACCCGCAGGAGCCGCTGCGCAAGATTTGCTACGCCACCTTCATCGACGACGAGTCCGAGGCGGACAACGATAACTCGGAGAACAACCTGAGCAGCAGTAGCGACCACGAACTGGACGAAACGGACATCGCGCACTGCTACGGCAGAGAAAGGAAAGACAAACAAGCGAAAAGCATTAACCTGTATTTCGAGCTGACGAATGCCAACAGAAAGGTGAATATAACGAGGCTGCAGCAGGTTAGCAATTATGGCGACCGTAGGGAGAGCAGCGATGCGGTGGCTCTGTGCCCCAATGCGGATGAAAAGAGCGAAGCAAAGAGGAGAACAACCAAGGGGAGTGGAACTTCCACTACGGCACCCATCGGAACAGCTACCAAAAAGGCAAGTTTAGAACAAAGCACTTGCGAAAGCAACAGCGTAACGGACAAAAAGGAATCCTTTTTAAATATGATTATTAGCGAAAAGAACGATGTGTTTATCAAGCGAACAAATGAAAAGCTCTTCGCAAACTATAAGTTCAATTGTAGGAATAATATGAACCTCTCAAAGTGTAAAGTAATCAAAATAGGATGCCACAACATCTTGCACATGGGGGACATTGTAAAATATAATGGAGAGAAGAGGATATACCCCTGCGGTTTTGTGAACATGAGAATATTTTTTAATTTGCCCTCCGCGTACCTTTTTCATATTTATAAAAACGCACATATTGACGATGAAGATGAGAAGAAGAAAACCTTGCAGAGGATATTTTTACAAATTCGTGCCACGTACATTTTCTCCATCACTTTGAAGAATCAGCATTTCTTTTTCTCCATCATGCTATTTCCCTTAATAAGTGTTGACCGTTTTTCCGTAGCAGATGCTCAGAAATTTGTGCTAGCGGAAAGCCATGATATAGGGGAAGTGTATGCAAAGTTTTTGTCCCTTTTTAAATTCCCCAATGGAGACCTTAACAATGGGCACATGACGGATGCGTATAGAAAGTACGTCGGCGGGTATTCCCACTTGCTGCAACTGATGCAGAGTTATATCTTCAAGTCGGTGCAACACAACGTGAAGGCAGTAGACCCGCATGACTTCTTCGGCTTGACTCTCCCCTGCGTTATCTACCAAATGAAATACAAGCTCTTCAAATATATTTGGAAAAATGTGAACCACATGATTAGGAATTACATTCGGAGGTACGGCGAAAGGTGAGCAAGCTGTTTAGAGGTGGAACGAAGGGAGGATATGTCCGACTGATGGTGGAGAGGCCCCGATGAGGCCCCGATTAGTCCTCGTCTCTTCCCGCCACTTTGCACGCACGCACGTAACCCTAAATGCTTTTTACCCATGACGCTATTTTCCGTGGCTCTTTTTCAGGGAGGAATTCAAGAAGAGGGTAAAGAACTGCACGCGGGAAGTCATATACAACGACAACTTGCTGTGTAAGTACTCCAATTTGGACACCTCCATTTTTAAGGAGAACGAGAAGGAAAAGGTGAGAGAAAGCGCGAGAGTGAAATGAGCGTGAGAGCGAAGTGAGCGTGCGCGTGAGCGTAAACGTGCATGTGCTTTTCAGCGAAGCAGCTTCGTCCCGCATAATGGGAGCCGCCCCCCTTCCGCGTTGCTCCTGAGTGAACCCCCCATTTATTGACACCCTCCCCCCCATCGTTGCCACCCCTCCAGGAAAAGAACATGAGGAAAACGGTCAAGTATAAATACAACATCAACAGCGCAATGTCCTACCGCTACCTAATGAACATCTCGTCCAATTCGCGGCTATACGTCAAGAAGAGCAGCATCCATGGATATGGGCTTTACACGTGCGAGTTTATAAATGAGGGAGAGGTAAGGATGGAACTTGCTTCACGTTTTTGCTTTCGCCCGCGGTGGGTGAAGCATGCGGGGTGTATATCATGCTGTGTATAGCATGCTGTGTGTCTCAGCGATGCTTCTATTTGCCTGCGCTTACTCACATGGTTCCCTCCCCCCTTCTTCCCCCCCCCTCCAGCCGGTCATCGAATACATCGGTGAGTACATTAGAAACATAATAAGTGACAAGAGGGAAAAGTACTACGACAAAATTGAGAGTAGCTGTTACATGTTCAGGCTAAACGAAAATATAATCATCGATGCCACCAAGTGGGGAAACGTCAGCAGATTTATCAACCACAGCTGCGAGGTAAGGGGGCAAAGACGCACGCGTATTACTACGAGTCAGTAGAATGAGCTAACCGTGGTTCTTCCGTAGTTACGCGCATACGGATCTCCTTCCTAGGGATGGTGCCCTCATTCGTATGCCTACATTTTTTTCCTCATCCCCCCCTTTTTTTTTCCTTTTTTAGCCAAATTGTTTTTGTAAAATTGTAAGCTGTGATCAGAACTTAAAACACATTGTCATCTTCGCCAAGAGGGACATTGTAGCGCACGAAGAAATAACCTACGACTATCAGGTAAGGGACAGAACTGGAGCAAAGGGGGAATTGCGATGGGGGCGGTTCACTTCCGCCCGATTCGCCTGCTTCGTTTTGCTTCACGGGTGGAATAATGATGCCTTTTTCTTTGCGCCCCGCAATTGTGCCCGTTAATCGCTTCTCATTTGTTCCCTTTACGCACTCCTCATTTGTGCCCCTTTTTCCCCCCATCCGTTCAGTTTGGTGTCGAATCGGAAGGAAAAAAACTCATTTGTTTATGCGGCTCCAGCACATGTTTAGGAAGAATGAACTAAAAGGCGACCAAGAGTTTTTGTTTTTTCGTGTGAAAGAAATGTTTCAATCGTTTCAATCGTTTCAATCGTTTCAATCGTTTCAATCGTTTCAATCGTTTCAATCGTTTCAATCGTTTCAATTTTTTGTTTTGTTGTATGTGTCTGTTTACACATGTGCAGGTGTTTTTTTTTTTTTCTTATTTTTTTTGGTAAAAAATGTTAGATTTTTTTTTTTTTTCGCTTTACACGTCAGCGCGTTTGCGCCTATGACTGATCAAGTGTTAGTATGCTCGTCATAAGTCATGTTGCAATGTTGTAATGTTACATTTGTTTTTGAATTCTCCTTTTGTCAACATGTGCATACAGGTATGCAGGTGACTATCTTTTTTTTTTTTCACACACGTGTGCTGCACATGTGTGCGCATTATTTATGTTCCCCCCTTTTGATTTAAAACCCAAGGATAAAAAAAATATTAGTCATTTATTTTTATAAACTGCTTAACCTTTTTTTTTCTACGCAATTTGAAATGAAAACTGTTCAGTATAACGTCGAACGTTTTTTTGTTAAGAAATTTAACCAAGCTTAACTTTGGAAGGCAGCCCTGTGGATTGCCATAAGGTGTTGCTGATTCAAAGGGCGCACGAGAGTACGCACATGATAGGGATACCGCAATCGGAACATTTAAGAGGAGGGGTTAATCCCAAAAGGGGAACATCTTTACAGCCCAGGGGGGGAGGGCAAAAATGCGTTGACTCACCAAGGAATGCAATGCAAAGCGAGGGAAAAAGACCTAATTCCCCACGGATGTTTTTAATTAAAAAAAAAAAAAAAGGATAAAGAAATTGCTCCCTCGAAGAGTGTCACATCTTGTGTACCTCCCCCCTCACAACTCAAAATAGTAAATATTATTTTGCAAAAAAATAAACTCCCTATTAATGAGGGAGGCCAACCTGCTTTTAATTTGCTCATTCGTGCAATTGTTAACTTTTTGGCGAGTATGCGCACAAATGTCCCTCTCGGATGCTTTTCCACACGTTTTTAAGAACTTCACGATGGAGGCATCCATGTGTAGGCTCCTGTCCTCCAACTCCAGGTCGTCCTGTGTCAACGCAGGAATGGCTGTGTTGTCCTTATACGTCTGGTCTGAGTAGTTGACCACTAAATATTTATTCTCCGTTTGGAAGTTCACATTTAGCTGAAAATTTTCATACGCTTCGTCATAAATCAAAATGTTCGTTTCGTCTCCAGTGTATATGGCTTGTAAGTACTCTATTAAATGTTCCCTGGAGAATCCCGTCAGGCTGGTCAATTCGCATATGCTGTATTGGGGCCTCTCATTGAATAGCAGCAAAACGGTTGCTTGTAAAGTGGTTACGGTGAAAAGGAACCTCTCATTTTGGCAATACTCATCATTATGAGCATTGTGTTTATCCTCTGGGGGGCCGCTCCTGCCACTTCTGCTAGCACCTCTGGTGCCCCTTTCCCCACATGGTGTATGCTTTCCCACTCGACTGCCCACTTCACGATGGTCTACACGTTCCCAAGAGGAGCCACTCGAAGAAGGAAATTTTTTCCCTTTTACCTTCCCAAAATCGACTTTCAAAGTGCATAGTCCATATAACGGAAGGAACTTGATATTTTTTGCCTTATTCGCAAGTGCGTAATATTTGCAAAAGTAGTCATTACATAACCTGATAGCTTCGGGGTAAATTATTTCACCTTCTAATTTGTTGTGTTCCCACACATCGTTATATATAACGTTAACGGCGTACTTTTTTTTTTTGAGCAATTTTATTCCATCGTGGGAGGTTTCCTTGTAAAAATCCTGCATGCCTTTACATGAAAATTTCATATCCTTCAGTATGGTTTCAATTTTTTTGGTAAACTGCGGACCACATTCTTTTTTAAGAGTTTTAAAAACTTTCACATCCAAAACGATGTTAAAATTTTTATCATTTATTAATCGTTTACACATGAAAGTTCGAAAATATTTCTCGAATTTTTCTTTATCACTTAGGTATTTAAAAAGGCTTAGAATTATGGTGACTGTGTTTATAATGTACTTCCCTACGTCGTGGTACTTTTTAAATAGCTTTTCCATTTTTTCCGTGTGAGCGTGTATCATTTCTTCATCACAACTGTCGCTGCTGTGGTTGGGATCTTCCCCAGGTTGGTCATCCCGATGGCCAGCTTCCTCACCGGTATGCACCACCCTGTGCAGCAATTTTCTCTTCCTGTTTTTATTTTTTATATACTTTTTGACCACCATCATGGTATCGCTGTCCGTCGAAATTGAGCTCTCCTGCTCCACCCCCTGGATAACAGATTCGTTGCAAAAACTGTACCAGTTTTTTTCAAACAGTAAGTTATTTTTCCTGCTCCTTCCCCTCCTCAACTGTTTATTTAGTATGTAATATTTCCTGAGCTTTTTCAGGCCTGTATTATACATCATCAGCAAATTGTTCAAATAAATGCTGAGTATCACTGGCATGTAATTCTCCGCATGGGTTCCCTTGTTGAGAAAATGCTCGAAAACTTCTTTCCACTTGTTGGTAAAGAAGGAAGAATACCGAAAGGAGATGATAATCACTCTATCTATGTTCAGTTTATAATTTACTAACCGTATGAGAGCATCGTAGAGGGTATTCAAATTGTCTCTCTTTTTTAGCACCTCGTTTATTATGTCAAGGCCTATTTCCTCCACTGCTTTGAAGAATATGTCGCAGAAATGTTCCGTGTCATTCATGTGAAGCGAAAATAAATAAAGCATCCTCAGACTATCATACTTCTCATTTTCAATATAATGCTTTAGGTACACGTTTTTAAAAAGTACTTCTTTATTTCTTACTATTAGCATTTCCTTTAGCATTTTTAAGATGGCTATTTCGGTTTCTTCTTTTAAAAATTTCCTACACCTCATTTGTTCGTGGCACAGGTAATTTTCGATTTCCTCGGGAAGGTCACGTTTCGCGTTGGGCTTCTCACATTTCGCGCTTGGCTTCTCACATTTCGCGTTGGGCTTCTCACATTTCGCGTTGGGCTTCTTCATTTGGGCATCCTCCTCCTTCTCTGGGTCAATTCCATCCTTCGACAAATGCTCCTTCAACTTCTCCACGTAGTACTCCTGTGTGTCCTTTTTGTACGTCTGCTCAAATTCGTCATACAGTCCCAGCATGTCTATGATCCTGAGGCCCGCGCACAGGAGATTGTCATCGATTTGGGTCTCCTTCGTTCCCTCGCCAGTAACGCAGAGGCCATTGCTAGAGTTATTCGCATGCAAATTGTTACTCTGCTCTTTTTCCATCCCCATGTGTGTATTAACCTGGGAGGACGTACCACCATGTGCAGTATCACTGATGCCTCTTCCCTTTGCAGGCTCCCCTATTTTTACTTCCTCTCCAGCGCTGTCACAGCCTTTCCCGCTGTCGCCCTCGTCGATCTTGAACGAAACGGAGTGCTTCTTCACATTTCCACTGCCCTTGTTAGAACTTCCGCTCCGACGGTTCTGCAGAGTGGAGATATCTCCGCTGCAACTGCCCGTACCGACTGCGCTCTCTTTGCGACCCCCTACGAGACTTCCCCCCGCTCTCACCGCTGCACGGGAAAGGAAAGCCTCATCGCGTTCATTCTCCCTGCCCTCCAAAGCGTCATCGTTCATGTTCATACAAATGTACTGATAAAACTTCCTCTCACAAAACACCTTGTCGCATTTTAAATAATCACAAGCGCTGCGAATGAGGATCCTCTTCACAAGCACATACCTATTTATGCACTTCTTCCACAAATTATTAAATATGTATGAAGGGCACTCAAAACTGGAGCAGGCGATTTTATTATACGTTTTAAAGGACTTGAACAAATCGTCCAAATGAACTACAACGGACGAAAAATTATTCCATGTGTCTACAAAATGATTTAAAAAATGACCCCCATTTTTAAAGTACTGACTGTCTATTTTTTCACACAAGTTGCTAAAAAAGGAGAGCGTTTTATTTTTACAGTGTTTCTCTACCAAGGAGCATATAACCCTATCGCAGTTGTAAAAAACAAAAAAATCACATAAGCTTTCGATTTGGAACTTTTTTTTTTTATCTACGGTTAGTTCTTGGTAAGGCAAATTGCTGAAGCAGTTATCAATGTACTCTTCTAGGGTGTTTAGGTTGGGCGTTAACTTCTCGTTCTCCACGCTTACTGGTTCTTTTGGGGGTACATGTGGGAAAAGGGGAGGAGAAGAAGGAGAGGCATTCATATGATATTTGCGCATCGTTCGGTAACTCCCTTTCTGTCGTGTCAATCGTTTGAGACGGTTGACGGGGGATGGCCAATTGCCTACATTTTGCGGTCTCTTTTTTGCGGTCTCTTTTTTGCGGTCTCTTTTTTGCGGTCTCTTTTTTGCGGTCTCTTTTTTGCGGTCTCTCTTTTGCGGTCTCTCTTTTGCGGTCTCTCTTTTGCGGTCTCTCTTTTGCGGTCTCTCTTTTGCGGTCTCTCTTTTGCGGTCTCTCTTTTGCGGTGGCTCCCCCTTCACCCTTCACCTTTCTCTCCGCGTACCTTTCCGCTTCAGATAGAAAACGGGGAAGTTTTTATAAGCACTTGGGTCCATTTTTTACACTTTCCGTTGCTTATAAGTTGGGGGAGCAGACAAAAGTGCGCAGTGAGAAGTGTGCGGTGAGAGGTGACAAGTGAGCATGTGGGGGGGGACATCTGGTCACATTTGTGAATTCGTGCGAAACGACAGATGAACGCGGGCGTGGGTGGTGAAAAAAAGGGAACATGATAACATGTACAATAGGTGCATGTACATGTACAGGTACGTGTGCACATACACACATATACACATGTATGTATGCAAAGGGGGGCAAAAGAAGGCTCGCAAATGTGGTCTGCAAACGAATGGGAATTTTCCGTGGGTATTCCATTCAAGCGTATAACGTATGGTTATACGCGCCCGCGCTACTTATGTGCACTTCGCCAAAATCGAGGCGCTCGCGAATTTTTCATTTCCTTCTTCCAAGAAAAAACGGAGGTGAAACTTAAAATTGCGCATTATGTTGTAACGATAGCGGTGAGTGCTTCTTCTTCGCTAACTTAAACGCTCATTCGAGGGCCATGAATGTGGCATTGCGGCGATTAACTGGCGCCACCATTTTTGCCGTCGATCAGTTCACGCAAACGAGCAGTCTTTGCATCCCTGCCGTGGCACATTCAACCTTCTGCGAAACCAGTGTACTGTGTTATTTACATATGTACGCAAAATGGCAGGCATCCAAAAATGCATTGAAAATTACAGTGCCTTTTTGCACATATTTTTGGCCAGCACGCACGGAAATGTATTACTTTTTGCAATAACTTCACATATATTGTGGTAATGGCAAGCACAAATTAATGCCCCATTTGGTTAATTTTTTTTATACGGAGCCAGGTTGGGAAAAGCCAAGCTTAAAATGGGATAAAAAAAAAAAAAAAAAAAGAGGGGGAAACAAAACGGAATAACATTTTTTTTTTTTTTTCTTGTGCTATATTATTTACGCTGAAAAAAAGGCTGCTGCTTCTCATTGGGGTGATAATCCATGTATGTTATACATTAAGCATAAAAAGCCAACTTGTGAGGAGGTTGTACCCATCACTTGGGATGAAGCAACGTACGTCAATATACATACACGTGCGTACATATATGGTTACCTTTTTTATGCATATAGCAATAGCTTTGCTGTGATTTATACATGTACATTTTCATATGGTTGTTTTTATCTTTTCACCTTTTCACGCTTTCACGATTTGACGCCTTCTTTTAAGATGATAAACATTTAAGGAAGCCAAAACGAAACGGCCTCTTTGAATCATTTATAGTTCCATGTACTCACATTTATATGACACGCGCTGCGTATTTTTTTATGTGTGTTTACGTGAAAGAAGCAGCTTGACGACGTACGCAAATTTGACTCGTCCAAGTATGTACATACATATATAGGCAACATGGGAGGACTGGCCAACCTTCTTCTTTACGTGAATGCATTTTCTCAAACATATAACTATAACCTGACCGACCACGTGTGACACTCCCATTTTATACCATCCCAGTGTGTATACGCACATGTAGGAATCTGAGAAAAGAGCTTTACAAAACGGGGGAACACGTTTAGCCATTTGCTTTCAACTTTGTTTTAATTCATTCATTCATTTAAGCGTTCACCTGTACATGCTTTTTTTTTTTTTTTTTTTTTTTTTTTACGATGCGTAAAAGGAATGTGCTCACCTGTTTCCCCGCTTGTGCTCGCGTTGTCACGTTTTGACCCACCGCAACTCCCCATTGTCGTATTTTCCTGCCACATCTTACGTGTCTCCACTGTCTCATTCGTGTCACCCCATTTCAGTGTTGCCATTTTGCCCCATTTGTGCAACACAGTATGGGTCTTTTCCCATTTTGGCTTCCCCACACACATTGTAGTTCGTCCCAACACCTTGTAGTGCAGTCCTTTTTTCAGCCCGCTTCATTGACCCCGTGTTTTCTTTACACCCCTGTCGAACGTCACACGTTATCGTTTCCGCTTAGCAAACTTTATGTATTATAAAAAAAAAAAAAAAGCAGTGATTTTTTAGGCACCCGCAAAATCGCCTCGGTTGTTACGTCAAATGCCCATTTTGACGTTTCTCCATTACGCGAACACTACATTTATGTATGCAAATATGTTTGTAAATTTTTATGGAGACTTAGTGGCGCAGCGTGGGCCTTAATCCTTCCATATGCACATTTTAAAGTTATGTATATATGTGCATATTTTTTTTTTTTTTTTTTTTTTTTTCAAGTAACACACAAGGGGGAAACTGTTTTTCACTTTTTAAATGAGTGTGTTTGATTAAGATGAAAAAATGCCTTACATTCGCACTTGGACCCATTTTAACTTTATTTGTCTAATTTTCTCGCTTGTTTCTGGCATGGTTGATTATTGTGCAGTTAATTCCTTTGCAGTCACCAAGTGTATAGCGGCAGTGCACAGCGGAAGCGCAATGTACTGCAGTGTACTGCATTGCCGCGTACTATATTGCAGCGTACTATATTGCAGCGTACTATATTACAGCGTACTATATTGCAGTGTAATAATGTAATGTTTTTCTTTTTTTTCTCCCCCCTTTTTATTCACCCTTTTTGTCCAACTTTGTCCCTTTTTTGTGCCCTTTAATAACGTGCCAATTGGATTTAATAGCATATTGTTAGGTTGGGATTTTCCTTTCCCTTTCCCTTTTATTTTTTCTTTTCCTTTTTTTTGTTCCCAACATATGACTACGCGCATCTTTGTACACGTAGAGGGGGGAAAGCGCACATGACAAAATTGTGACGTATACCTACACAATTCGATAAAATTGCGCAAAGTTCACCAAATTATGCGAAATTGTGTCCATCCGTGTGAAGTATTATACGCTTTGTTAGATCACCTTGAGTTTTGTTAGTAGCTGCTTTGCATTGCTTTGCTTTGCTTTGTTTTTTTTTTGTTTTTTTTTTTTAAATGCAGGGAAACCACATGTTTAAAATTTGTTAACATATGACACTGTGCGAAATTTTTCCTTTCCCTTTAACGTGTTTTCCTTTTTTTCTTCAAAAAGGGTTCAAAAAAAAGGGAAAGGAAAGAACGTTCACGCGGAGAGAGGAGGCTGCGTGTGCGTACTAGCGAGCCCAGGAAAGGAGCACTCAACGGAGCTCTCACCGGAGCACTGAACGGAGTACTCTCCGCAACACATGCACTCCTCAGTTGCATTACCCCCTCGCCGAAACGGAAAATTCAGATTCCCCTTTTTGTGCACCCCTGGCGACCGCCCTCTCCCCAAGTGCCCCGGAAAAGGTAAATATGACTTTGGACGCGGGGACGCTGTCATCTAACTTAGATGCACTCATAAAGAAATATGGAGAACAAATAAAGAAAATAAAGTCCATCCTAAACACAAAAAATATCAGCGAAAAAACGGAGGATTCGATACTAGTAAGGTACATTCTTTCCTATGGAGAGAAGTTAGATGAAGCGGCAAACTCCATTGAAAAAGCAATTCTTTGGAGGAAAACCAACATTCAGCCATTACTAAAAAATAAAAAAGTATCCTTCAAAACGGATGAAGACGTTATATTGCCAATTAGAATAAAGCCATATTATTCCCTCATAAAAAAGTCCCTAGCTGCATGTAAGCATAAGTGCACCATAGATAAGCAACCAATTGTTATTGGCAGACTAAAGTTATGTAATTTTACCCTTCTCCTTGACCACGTCCCAGAAAACATTCTAATTGATTATATTGTCTATTCCAATGAACACGAATTCGTAGTATGTAATGAGCACACAAAAAAATACAACTTCATTTGCCGGACCTTCCGCTTTATCGACTTGAAGGGATTTATGTTGAAAAAATTTGATAGGCGATTTCTGAGGGTTTTTGCCAACACGTCAAAGCTCTCCGAATTTCTGCATCCCCAGCTGGTTGGCAAAACGGTACGTCTTCGCGTTGGGCGGCAAACATGCAGATACGTAGATACGCATACAAACACGGAGGGTGAAGAGCGCCCACTGCATTTGATCGGGCATGTACAGAGGAGCACCTTCCCACTGAAACTCCTCTTCGAGTACATCCTTTCTCATACGCACTCATTAACACTGCGTGATGTCGCTTCTCCCGCCCCTTCCCTTCAGTACCTAATAAACGCGCCGTCCTACATAAGAATAACCATAGAAACTCTTAAGGCCTTCGGGATAAGCCGCAGGACGCTGAACAAATTGGAAATCCCCAAAGTTATTTCAAACAAGGAGCCTGCCGATTGCGAGTGGTTCTCTGTACTAGTCGATAAAAATGTAAGTCGCGAAGGATAGACAGTTAGGGAAATGCCCCTCGGGGGGGCATATGCGGACGTGGCAGAAGCGCCCATCTCCACGCGCAAGAGCAATCGAAAGCGCAAACGGAAACGCAAGCCATGTTTTTTATTTTGTTTTATTTCTTTTCCCTTTTGCAGAACATCCCGTCCTACCTGGGGGGAACGTGTAAGTGCAAAAATGGCTGCATCCCAGGATTCCAAAACGAGCTGGAAGATCCGCTAAACTTAAACCCGGAGGAAGTAAAGACAGAAATTAACAACAATCTGTTAAAATTAAAAAATCAGTAACTCTGGAAATTAGCAGCATGCCGTTTGGGAAACCTCAAATCAGCTAATTTTTTTTTTCCACCATTTGAATATAAGCATTTGCGTTTATTCGCGGCCCTATATTGCCCATTTGCATATGATAAAATGTCACTTCTGTGAAATTCTCTCACATTTATGGCAAAAATTTAGGGGCCCCCTTTTTTGTTCACACAAAATTTACTTTTCCCTACCCCAAGTTGTCCTCCACACACACACCCTTCCCGGATGCTTTGTTCATAATTTTTTTTTTTTTTAATTAACATATACCACTTTGTAAAATTTTTACATTTTTAATAAAACTTTGTATTTTTAAAAATAAGTGATACTCAAACAATTGACCATTTTATGAAAACGGACAAGCACATTTATGGGAAGAAAAAGAGGAACAACATTTGCTTCAAATTTAAAAAAAAAAAAAAAATCACTTTTTTGGGACAATTTTTATAATGTTTCCACTTTCTTCCACGGGGCCCCCGGAGGAGGCCCTCAAAATTGCGTCCTTCGATTTTGCAATCTTAGGTGGAGGTAGAGGAGCCCACTGGACGTTACCTAAATATGGTTCAAACGACGCGCAAGAAAAAAATGTCAAAATGGTGCACTCATCCATGGTAGAAAGAGAGAAGTAGATAACTGTTCGGGTAAAGGCATGTGCCTTTTTATCTATCCCCTCGGGGGTTATTTTCTTCCCCTTTTTCTCATTTCTCATTTCTCCTTTTACATTCAGTGGCCCATCTAACGCGTGTCTCGTAATCGTAATTTGCGAAGTCCATGGCGGGGGAGCACCTCCCAATGTAATCCTTCAAATGGGTGGAAAAATATCCGCGCCATGAATTTTATCTGAAGCATTTCCCCATTCACAACTTTTAAAGTTAGACAGTGCATATGCGTGCGAGGCTGCAGGTTTTACTATGACATGTGTCTTATCCTCCTACACGCAGCATTCGAGCACCAGGTGAAACCCGTTTGCAGGTATACGAAGCATATCTGCCCATATGTCTACTTTTTTTTTTCTTTTTTCGCCTCGCCAGATGAACAAACTGCGCTGAGCAGTCGGCACTTACCTCCGGCGCTATGCACAAATTACTCCCCACGAGGGTCCATCTGAAGGGGCACTTTTCCATGACTCTTAATTTGGGGGCTTAAAAAAGGGAAAGCGTTTGCAGTAATGGTTTTTTTTTTTTTCCATCACGTTAGTGAAAAACAGCTGCATCGTTTTACCAAAGTGATTATACAGAGAAGGGGTGGTGCCCCACTTCGCTTCTCCCCAACAAGAAACTTCTGCTCTTACGGTTCGTGCAGGGCCACTCCACTTCGCACTTCCACGCGAAAAGCTCCTTGTCGACATGTGTGCTGTTCGAAAAATCTATCGATCTGCATCTGCCCCGAGGGGGTAGCGGTGGAATACATAACATAGGCAAAGAAAGACGAGTGGCATGCAAAGAAAGACCAGTAGCACGCAAAGCAAACGGGTGAACACACATATAGGGGTAACTGCACTACGCCAGGATGAGTCTTTTCTTTTTTTTGGAGAACTTACGGTCCTTCGTACGTTTCAGGTGGGATGCAAAGATTCTCATCATAAGCGGATACTTTCCACCCTTAAAAAAGAAAAAAGCAAAATGCTAATGGGATTGTAGTCACCTATAAAACTGCGTTACTGTGGAGGCAGGCATTCCACTGTGAAATTTGGCACAAGGGCAAACATTTATCCTCATCCTTTTTTTTTCTTGCATTTCAAAATGTTAGCAAGCAAATGGGGAATTCTGTTTCTCATTGTGAGGTGGACGATCCTTCATTTCGCCTTTTCAAGCAATGTGTTTTCTTTCTCCCTCCTTGCTAACCCAAAGGACAGACATCGGAGTAGTTCCTCCTGCACCTCCCAATGTACCTAAATGGGGGCACCATAAGAAGGCCAAATTTGGCAACGCTAAAATGGCACACTAAAATGGCACGCTCAACAGTTGGTGCCCTCCTGCCTAACCATAACTTTTTCAGCCGTTCCTGAATTATCCTGAATATTTCTTAAAAGGGTTAAATGGGCAATGCGTGTGAAGGTAGATAATTATAGGGGTGCTAAGGAGGGGTAGAGGAAAAAAAAAAAAAAAAAAAAAAAAAACCTTCGTCCAGGAGTTTATCCATTTCTACATTTTCCAGGTCGACAGTTGCCTGCCCCTCAGCCTTTTAAAGAAAAAGGAGAAAATGGCTATTCATATGTGAGCATACAGTTGCGCAAGTGAGAGTGAAAATCCTGGCACTTAAAAGTAGGACTCACATTTTCGAGGCTCTCCCGAGCTATATCATCAAAATTGGAATTTTCGAGATTTTCCTCTTCATAGTCATCCTCGTCGTCGTCTTCATCTTCTCTTTCGTTCGAAATTAGTTCTTCGTTTAGTTTGTTCAATTCGCTCAAGTCCCTAAAAAGGAGGCGGTGAACTTTTGCTTATACCCCATCGGTTGGGGGCACGCAGAAATGGAAGGGAACACATGGAGGTGTAAAATGCGTTGGAATTTTATCCTTCTGTGGACTGGAAATTTCCTCTTGCCCATTACTCCGATAAGTCCTTTTTCGACTCGGTCGCCAGGGAACTGAAGCGAGGATTTTTGTAGCAAACGCAAATGTCCTGCGAAACAACAAACAAAAGGAAGGAACAGACAAGTACGCACGCGCCTTTCATTTTTGCGGGGAAGCAGTGAATATAGGGGTGCTAGCTATGCTGTGTGATAGTGGGGGAAAACAAGCGAAAAGGGGGGAGAAAAAAAAAAAAAAAAAAAATCCGTGCAGGCAAAAAACAACAAGACAACTGTTACACTGATTTGAAAAGCAGCGTTGCAATCATTCGAAAAATTAATCACACAATTGGACATGCATAGAAGTGAGTCTATTATCACGCTAATGTATTTTCACATTTATGCGCTCATTAAAAGATCAGCGCTTTGCGTAAAATAGGGGAAAAAAAAAAAAGATTATTTTTGCGTTCCTGTATATACAGCAAGGCGAGCTTCAATGTCTGCAGTCAACGTGCCGCTTTTTCCTTTGGACGAGGAAGGAAAAAAGGAAATTAAAAACTTCGTTGGGAGGAAGATTTAACGGGAAACGTCTCTCATGGGGAGATGCACAAAAAAAAAATAAAAATAATAAATAAAAAATAAAAAATATTTTCCGTTCGCTTAACCGTTTAGTCACTTGCCCAACCGCACACATAAATCACAACGTCGTGGTGAAAAAAACGACTGAGGGGAACAAAATATAAGCACAACTGCGGGGATAAAAGCAAATCCAAATTGCAGCAGCAACGCATCAAATTCAAAAATTTAATGATAAACAGAATCGCAGTAAAAATTAAAGTAAAAATAACGGTATCAATTCAAAAGCCAAAAATGCACAAAAAAAAAAGGTGTGTGTGTGGGGGGGTGGTGAAGTGCCACCGAAAAATGGACGCGGAAAAAAACTTGCCATCTAATATACACTTATGGAAAGGCATTCTACACATCGTTCAGGATGGAACAAAAGTGTAGCATGCACGTGTTGTATAAAGCAGACCGGTGTCAGCCCTGCCTCCTGTCACTGTTGCTGGATGGCCGACACGAAAGGGTGAGACACGTCGGGGGGTACTACATGAAGTGAAAAGGTACCAAGGTACGCATCAATTATCAGTGTTAAAAGTGCTCCTTGCAAGTCGCACAAGGAATGTGCCACTCGGAGGAGGGGGTTAACTCCCCACATCGCCCCCCTCCTTGCAGGGGATCTCTTCCTGAACCATTTCGGGACATATGAAAATTTCGTCAGGTAAGTTAATGGTACTCTTGCTGTTGGAAGGGCTACAACTATGAGCATCACATTTAGGAGAATCTTCCCTATCGCTTAGGGCGTCATTTACGTTGCACCCCTGGAGGATGAAGCTATTTCTGACGCTACTGCTAAGAGGTACGTTAAAGCTCCCATCAGCAAGTTCGCCAAATGTTGAATCAAAGCTACCGCTACACATTTTGTCCAAATCGCTACGTGTGTTTTCCCTATGTTCGCCATGAATGACACGATTTTGTTGCTTCTCCAAACAGCCATTTATACCAACGTTGTCCTTCCTATCATATGAGGGGTGCTCATATAAATAAAGCAAATTTTTAAACAGCTTTTCTTGCCTCTGCGAATGGGATATTTCCGAGAAGAACCACTTGAAGGCCGTGACAAAATCTTCGTTCATGAAATCAAATAAAAAAGCTGCCTTCTTGTGACACTCTTTCGCATTGTCCAGCAGAATATATGAGCTCGAATTTTTATAGGAATAATTTTCATGGTGGAAAATTAAAATGGAACATGAAATTGATTTTATTGAATTTAGGGAGTGCTTTATATCAAATGTATCTTTTAATATCCTCTTCATTAGAGAGTTGGGTATGTTGTTATTTTCTCTCCCTGGGGGGCCTTGACTATCGCTGTAAAATAAAGACATGTCACAAGTAATTATGCCATTCCCTGACTGATACGAGTTGGTACCTACGGAAGCGCCTTTCCACGCTCGGTTACATACATCGCTGCGAATGGTAAGGACTCCTTTTTTTACAAAGTTGTTTTTCTTCACCCTGTTGCTCGTCACGTTGTAGGTCACTTCTTCATCTTTTTTAAATCCAAGAGAGTGGTACAATTTTTTGGGAGTCGTCACTGTGCAGTTTTTCTGCTTCGATTCGTTGGAAACCGCGTAGTGGCTTTCCTTCTTCATCCGTCCGTCGCAAAAAGGGACGTCCTCGCAAAATGGGGCATCCTCACAAAAGGGGACGTCCTCACAATGTGGGTCATCCGGACAAAATGGGTCATCTTGACAAAATGGATCATCCTCACAATGTGGAACATCCCCCTCAAGGATGCCCCCCCCAACTGGCGCAGCCCCGTCAAAAGTGTCATCTGCACACTGACCAGTTAACCCCCTTTTTCCTGCGACAACTCCGATGGGACCTTTATCCCCTAACACGATATTATCATCTTGTTCATATGGCGAAAGAACTGTATGCTGGCTAACAACTTGCAGCAGCTGGGGTTTAATAAGGACCAGCCCGCCTAGGGACTCCCTTTTGCCGTACGTGTCTTCATATCGATTTACCACCTCTATAGCGCAGCTAGCCAAAAAGTCGTAACACAAAATGAATATATTTCTAGACGGAATTTTCAAAAAGTTAACAATAAATTTTAAAAGAGTAAACGAATCGTTCACAATTGAAACAAGCTTCTGTTCATGCGTGTCGAAACTGGCCCCATATCCTGAATACTCCATTGCGATGATGTTCATTTTTAATTTTTTATGTAGGGCACTCACCGTTGGGATTATCGTGCCTAAATCTTCATTAAACTTATGCAGGTATAAAATTATTTTATTATCTACTGCTAGTTTATCATCATCCTTTGAAAAGAAAAATGCGCACGGGATGGAATCCGTGGTGATCGGTTCTGCCACTACTAAATTTCTGGGTACCCATCCTAGCAAATTTTTAAAGTCATTATTAGTATACGTGCTTTCTGGGAAGTAGATTTCACTACTGCATACATTTTCGTCTGAATCGAATTTTATTTCATCGTCACTAAATTGGTAGCTTGTCAAAAGATCACCTGTGTTGTTTTTCCCTATGAACGATGTTAAGTGCTGGTAGTTGGAGTCGATTAGGTTGAGGCATCTTCGGGTGACTTCCCTTAGTCGGTTTTTCTTCTTTTTATAATTTGCTAAGTATGTTTCCTTGCAGAACATTTTCGCTTCCCATTTCGGTGTGCAAACTTGGGGTATTAGCGGCGCGTACAATATGCGTCTCCTCTATGTGGTGCGGTACTACCCCTTAATGGGTGGAGGTGCGTCCCTCTATGCGCGTGGGCAATGCGTACCTATACACACATATAACTTCGTGTGTTGTTAAAGAGCTGCGCACAACAGGGCGGGGGAGCAGAAGAAAAAATTATTTTTAAGCTTAAAAAATTTAGCAAGCTCTATTTCAAAATTGTCGAAATGGCTCGCTCAGATGTTTGTAAAACTTCAAGCTAATGGGAATGTCATGTGCTTCAAAACATTGTGGTGTGTATATATGTTTGTGGCGAACTTGCTCAAAACATGTGGAACAGTTGGGCAAATTTTGTGTTGGAAAAATTTACACACGGAATAAAGCGAGTAAAGTGTTCTTCGCTTCGTTAATTGGTGAATTAATTTTTTTTTTTTTTTTTCTGCGCCTCGACGCTTCTGAGTTACTACATGTGCACAAAACAGCTGAAAGGGGAACAACTGTGTTCAGTTATCCCCTGTGTAAATCACAAAGCCATAGCGACACTCGCTTGAAACTTAACAAGCCAAGTTCTTCATTTCGGTTATTCGTCGATATCTCAATAAGGAAAATTTTTAAAAGAGTGTGTAGAGTAGTAGCGTCGGTGAGGTCGTTCATAGAAGGAGTATGGTTCATAAATTTTATTTCACTTAATTGGTAAATTAGCGCAAAGGGAAAAAACAAAAAAAAAAAAAATAAAATAAAATAAAAACAGTGAGAAGTCTGCAAAATTATCATGAAAAGTTATATAAAGCTTCAGAACAAAATGATGCAATTTTGCTCAAATTGTTGTTAAAAAAAAGAAGGATAATTAGGAAAGTTTTATGCAACAGTGGGTTTACTCCTATTGCGGCCTTTTTTTCACGTCCCTCTGTGACCCCGTAAATTGCTGTAACACGTTCGATTCGCCTCATTTCAAATCAGTTCAATTCTGTTTTTTTGTTTTTTTTTTTCCTTTTTTGCCCGTTCCCCATATCTGCATAAAAAGTTAGATATAAGAAAGAGCAGAGAACTTACAACGAAGCTTCATTTAAGCGAACATTCTTGGGATCACGTTGCACGAAAGGGGTTACCCCAAAATGGCAAAAAGGGAAGGAAAAAAAAAGAAAGAAATAAAAGAAGAAAAAAAAGGAAAAAAAAAAGGAAGGTAAAAAAAAGAAAAAAAAAAAAAAGAAAAACTGGGTTACATCAAAAAGGGTGATAAAATTTGTACGTACGCATATGCAAAAAAATTCCGCTTCAATTAAGCTGTAGAGCTCATAACAAAGTAGAAATTTTTGCAAAACTTAAAAATTCTATAAAAGCAGAAAATCCAGCTTAACGTTTTCGCGTGGCTCAAACCTTTGAAGGAAATGAAAAACGTGTAAAGTAACAATGGACAATTGCACATTCAAAAAAATTAAGAGCAAAGGGAAGCTTTGGCCTCATCGACCACATACCCAAAAATGCACACTGTAAATATGTACCGCGTAGAGGCAACTTCAAACTTGTAAAATGTGAGTAAATGGCTTGTTATATTTTCTGAACTGTTCATATATTTTTTTTTTTTATATCAATAATGAAGAAAAAAAAAAAAAAAAAATAGCTAGTTAGAAGGATGTATTTACATAACTTTTTTTTTTTTTTTTTTTTTTTTCCCCTTGCGCAAAAATGTCCTATTTATTCCCGTTCAATGGAAAATGTAGAAACATCACTCCAAAGAAAAGTGACTTCACCTTTTGGGTAAAATACGTTAAAAGGAAAATATTATACATCACTACTGTTGTACACACATATGAAAATACATTTGTGTAAGTCTAAATAAACCCACTATAAGTTCCCCACAAATCGCTGTCACTTTGAAATACTTCCCTCAACGAGCTAGCTAAAATGAACTATTTTGTTGTGTCCATTTGTTTTTTCCTTTGGTGTGTTGTTCAGAATAATTTTGTTCTAAATGAAAAAATTATTCCCATAAGTCCTGTAAGTTAAATGTGAAAAGAACCAAAAAAAAAGAAAAAAATGAAAGACTAAAAGAACGAGACGAAGGCGAACTGAGGAGCTAAATTGTGTAGTATATCGCGAAATGACTCTAATAATGCTTCTTAAAAGTAGAAACCTTTTGCTAAATTTGGCTTACCTATTGCTTAGGCTAACCGTTCAAAGTTAAAAAAAATGATAGACCGTGATGAGGACTTTAAAATAAATATACATGTAAGGAAAAAAACAGAAAAAAGAAAAACTGCGTAAATGGTGAGGGGTAAGAATGTACGAAAAAGAAAAACTCTGTTTCTTCCCTTCTCCATTTGCTTCTTCAATTTCCCCGCGCAAGGCCCCCGTGGAGGATACACAGGAAGTGTTGGAATCTTTGGATTCCCTGATGAGGGTGGAAGAAATGCAAAGAAAAGTCGACGAAGAAGAGTTCATGAGCGACAAGCAGAGGCTGTTGAAGGTTCATAAAAAGAGAATTCAGTAAGTGCTTTGCACACATGAGGGTGCAAAATGGGTACATATATAGTATACATATATATGTGCCCATGGGCACCGTAACCTCATTGACGCTAGCACCGTCATAAAAGCGTTAAGAGAGTTCCACCTTTACGTAAGCATTCCCTGTCCATCTGCCCCAACTCGATGCCACCCTCGTGCACGCAGGGATATTGTTGCCTCGGCGTTCGAGCCTCTCCACGCGTTCCTACCCAACCCGCTGCAGCACCTGATTATTAAAGGTAAAACTAGAGGGAGAGGGGCACAAAAATGATAAAGAAGCCAAATAAAAAAACGCGAAAGTCACGAGAGAAACGTGTCAGCGTCTCCCCCTGCAAAATCGCTTCGAACCCAATAAACCTACATCAAATGGCGCGATTGCCATGTAGCTTCCCAAACAAAACCATTCGTTGTTCCGAAGCGGCACCTTTAAAATAAAAAAGAGCGCCGATTGTTCGTTTTGTTGCAACTTGCGTGTTTTCGCGATTGTAATAGTTGCTCCGTCGGGGGAAGAGTTAGTCTCCCTGTTTATGCATACCGATTCATGTATTCACAAACATGAGTCGTTACCACTTGTTCCGCTTAACCCTTGCAGATGTCCACTCGTACTTAAAGGACCAGGAATGACTGCGTTATGCCTACATGTAGTGATGGGACTTAAGTATAGTGAATATGTTACAGGTGACGGAGCTGAAACGGGTGCGTATATAGTTATTTGCTTCTATGCGTGGGAAAACGGTCATGGGAGCTATAAGCAATCAGAAATAGCACCAATGGTGAGAGGCAAAAAAAAAAAAAAAAAAAAAATAGGGTAAACCGAATTGGGATGCACAAACTGGGAAGAATTAAAGGAGAAAATGTAATTTAAGGGTTGGCTACTTTGTTAAAGCGCTCACGTCCTTTTGTTGTATGGTACATTTAAAGGTGCCTGTTTTTTACGTGCATAGTTCCTTATAGGAATTACTTTTTTTTTTTTATAATTGTTTTACTAATGTGCAAATAGTAATTCCTCGTGCGTGCCTGCGCTGTGCACGCGTTTCATTACACGTATGAATAATTCTTCACAAACGAGTTGTTTTTTTGGTCAACTAGGGGGACACGACAAACTGGTGCACATATGCAGAAAAAACATACGGTTACATCGCTCCGCTAAATCGCACCGCTGTGTCACTCCGCTGAGTCGCGCTGCACACCCATGCGACAAAACGACCCGCTTACACAAGGTACGTTTTCATCGACTTCAAAACGTCCAGCAATATAGGCATGTTCAGCATGGTGGCTAAATTTTCCATAATCTCCAGGGTTCGGGTCCAGTTGGTTATGTCCAAACGGGGCGTAAATGTTTGCCCGCATTTGCAAATTGCCCTGCGGTAGAAGGACTTTATCGCGTTGCAGTTGTTGCATACGAGGTCTTGGGCCTGCACAAATGCGAAAAAAAAAGAAGTGCATGTATGTGTGATAGGAATAGGAAGGGCTGCATCACGCTGACCAGGAAGTGGTAGCCAACCAAGAAAAGGCGCCCCTTCCAGCAAACGCATACTCCCCCGCGCAGTGTAAAAAAAAAGCACTTACATTATACGCATCGAAGGTCTCCTGCAGGAGGGACAAAATTTTTAGCTCAATAAAATCGTTGTCATATTTGGAATTGCAGTTTTTGCACAACCAAATGAAGGAGGGTTTCCCGTTGATCTCTGCCTCGACCAAACTGGTGACGACATTCATGTGGTACACTGATGAGCAATTTTCACAGAAGATATCTTTTAAAATTAATTCCTGGCAGGGACTTTTCCAGAGGGAATTTTTCCTGTTGTATTCACTGTCCCCCACAATTTCGAAAAGTTCGTGTCTTTTTTCGTGGAAAGCTTCATTACAGTTTTCATTCTCCAAGTTTAGGAGCTTATCATTTTGCATGAGGAATATGCAGAACTTGACAATTTCTAGTCTCCAGTTATTTTCCCTTTTGGCTAGATTTCCCAAAGTTTTTGGAAATAGAAATGGCACCATGTTCATGTTACTTTCGTCCATTTCATCCATTTCGTCATCATCATATGGCCAGTAATTTTCCACTAAATATTTTTTATACTTGATTGATTTTTTAATTTTCTTATAAATATGTCCAGGCATGAACCAGAGATCTTTTAGTTTCTCTTCTATTTTGTATGACAGCACGTCTACATTTTCGTTGATGAGAGCAAAACTTTCACACACTTCTTCCAAATCGTCAAATGATTTATCATAAATGTATTTCAGTTGTGCTCTTTGTGTTAGGCTTATCTTGTCCGTTAATTTGTCATTTTTGAGGACCATATTGAAGTAGTTCTTTTCTTCCTTCTTGTTTGTTTCTGCCTGGTTTTCGGTTGTGTTACCATTTTGTTCATCCACTGGGATTGGCTTGCCCGGCGAGGATAAAGTGAGCACTCCCCCTTCCATTGGTTTGCCACAGTGGGGATCCCACTTATCATACAGCGTGACTATATCTTGCAGAGGGTTCAAAGTAATCACATCGAGGACGTACCTCAGGAAGGATTCACAAATGGGGGGAAGGTATTCAATTATTTTTAAATTTTCATCCGTGTTTTCTTCATTCGGATTGGAATATTCCTTATACCTTATAAAATTATACTTATCAAATTGGCAAGCTGCAATGTATTCCTGTTTAATATAAAAAGGCACATTGGCATATATGGAGTCGCTGTGGGAGAAGTACTTGATTAGGCCTTTTAAAATATTTCTGCCGGAAATGACTGAAAATTCGTTAAAAGAAATGACGAAATTTCTCAAGTCCGCAAAAATTATGTTGGCATTAAATTTTTTCTTCATTATGTTGATTAAATTATTTTGGTATATTTCTGTGCACTCTAACACTTTGTTGTATAAGGCTACATCGTAGAGCAGACTGGAGTTGTTGGAGACCCACGAGTAGAAGGAAGTGAAAATATCTGAGATACTTTCGAACGTCCTATTTGTTATTAACATGGAAAGGGAGGAGATCTTCGAAATGAGGTACTCTAACGATTGGCCCAATAATTTAAATGCGTGGTTGCTGAATTGGGAGACGTGTGAGTTCTGTTCCACGATGGTGTTTATGTCGTATTTATTTTTGATTGTATTTTTCTTTTCGCTCAAATCGGACAGGTCGTCCCCCTCGTCCTCAGCTTCCATTTCATCATCATCATGAGCAGCACTGTCGCCGTTGTGGCGGCCGTGTCTGTTCGTACCATCACCCATTTTGTGCTGCGCCATGCCCGTTTTTCCTTTCCGGTGAGCAAATCCGCCCAGCTTGTTATAATTGTCGTCCGTGGTGGACATGTCCTCTTCGTCCAACTCATCCTCATTGTCGTTCCCCTCTTTCGCATACTTCATTCTGTGGCGCCTCTTCACCGCAACGTCATGTTCATTGCCTCCCCCCCCACCTCTGTGGTCGCCTTTCTTAAAATAGGCATTCCTGCCAGCAATCGAGGGGTTGTAGTACTCAGTCGGAGCCTTCACATTAGCATACTTGGTGAATAACCTAACGCTGTTAAAAATGAGGGACTCATTAAAAAATAGGTGTACTATATACCCCCTGTAAATGCCTTGGTTGACTATATCGTTGTTCTTCTTCACCAAATCGTAGTCACAAAAGCTGTTGATATTCAAGCAGGGGATTCCCAAATCGTAGTGGCCAAAGTAGGACAGCCATAAAATCCCCTTGTACCTTTTCAAAAACGATGCATACAGCGTGTCATATATAAATTTGTGCTTCTGATTTTTTCTACTCACATTTAGCAGGTTAAACAGAGGTATGTTGGAAATTCTGGAGAAATTCAAATCTTCTTCCACTTTGTGGTAATTCTCATAAAAGAGTTGTAGCGACAAATTGAATGCATCTTTTTTGTAGTTAATTCGACTAACGTTTTGGTACTTTGCAGCATTTTCAAATTTGTAAAAGTAGCAAGGGAAATATTTGTTGGTGCTCCACCATCCCAGTTTGTTCCTATCTATCGTTGACGATACGTAGAAGATGTATTTCTTCTTTCCCGTCAGCATGTTGCTTCTGTATTTGTTCAAATACACATCCAGGTGCTCCAACACTTTGTATACATTGGCGCTGTCTTCAAAATAGGTTTCGAACTTCCGGTAGTGGTACAGGAATAGGAAGTCTCTCTGCACGCTTTTGATGAAGAGGTCTCTGTCCAGCAGGTGCGCTCGCGCAGGCGCCGGCGCTTGGTTTGGGGCGGCTTCCCCCGTTTGGGGGGGGCCATCAACGCTGCCGCTAACACCGCTAATGCCGCTAACACCGCTAATGCCGCTAACACCGCTAATGCCGCTAACACCGCTAATGCCGCTAATGCCGCTAATGCCGCTACTACCGCTAACGGCGCTCCCCTCCAGGTGCACGAACTTGAGGAAGGCCTCGTGCGGGTCGAAGGAGCCGCTGTCCCGGCCGACGCCGCTGAACATGAGCTTGCAGCCGAAGAGCTGCTCATCCGCGTTCTCCTCGTACTGGTCGTACACGCCGACGAAGATGCGGTTGCACACGTTGTCCACCAGTGTGTGGAAAATGTGAATGTATATAAAATGCACATCATCCAGGTAGTCATGCGACACATTTTTCAGCTTGTTCTTCTCGACCCTGGAGAAGCAGTGCGATTTGAAGCATTTGTTTTCATCAAAAATGGAGTTGTAATTATTCGAGTCGATTTCGACTGAGTTTCCATATCTGCTGAGGAAATCAAAGTAAAGAGGAATCTTCGTCTCGTACACGGAGACGATACTTTCGTGGTAGTTAGCATTCAGCGTGTTTACTACATATCTGTTGAAGTACCTCTCCGTCATAATAAATTCGTACAAATTAAATATTTTTACATTTCTGGGCAAAAAACAGGGTGCGAATGCGTTGGAGTGAAACATGAAATTCTCACCGCTGGCTGAGTTGGACGATCCGGAAGAAGAAACTAATTTGATGGTAATCTTGTTGTTACTTTTTATATCCAGGGGGTCATAATTATTGATGTAAATATGTCTATATATTTGAATTTTTATTTTGTAAAACTTGTTCATATTTTTTAAGGACACAATTGCGTAGTAAATTCCATCCTCATCATTTTCATCAATCATATTCGCATCGCTAAATATGTCCCCCTCATCGTTGGAGGAGTCCGATTCGGTTTCATGTTTGAAGTATTCCAAATATGGTTTCAACAACGTCTGTTTTTCGTTCTTTGGGTGGTTACTCATAGGGCCACTTGAACTGTTCGCAGCGGCGGCGGAGGGGTTGGTGCCACTATGCTTTCCTTTTTTCGGCGGGGGAGCTACTTTCTTCCTTTTCACCTTTTTGTACAGGTACACAATATCCATGGCGTTCTGAATGGGGTGTAAATATTTCGGTTCCAGACTGGACAATTTTTGGGAGTTGGTTTTTTCATCATCCGCATCAGCAAGGTAGGATGAAGAATTGGCCCCCGTCCTTTTCCTTCCCCTTTCATCTTCTTCATCATCCCCCAGGGAATATTTCTTCCTCTTAGACCTGTCCTCATTTCTAATTTTCTTAATTTGACTTCGATTATTTTTCCATATACGATTGTTAATTTGCATCCACTTTTTGAAATCCGTTTGGAACATTTCGAACAGCTCTGTGTACTTCAAATTGTTGATGTTAATTTTTTCGTGGTTAATAATAATGACGTTATTGTTGTTATCTAGGTAGGTGTCTAAGGAGTTCACTTTTTTGTAGACCATAGAACCTGAGTTGCTGTGTGTGAGGCCGGCCAAGCTGTTATCGTTCAGCTGACCCAGCTTCTTCCTCTTCGAGATGAAGTTTTCCAGAAGGCATTGCTCCAATGAGCGCTTTTTCGCCCCGAGGGGGGGGGCACCGTTGTGCAATGGGTCATTTGAAACGTTCATTGCAGTGCAGGCGGTTTCCACTGGGAATGGGCTCTTCTTCTCCAAGGAGCGCAAGCTAGGGTCGTCCGCCTTCTTCACCTCTTCGTCCGTTTCTCCCTTCAAGGGGGTACTACTGCCAGCCGGGTCGTTAGAAATCCCCTCGGGAGTGCTCTCCTTCTTAACAGTCTTCTTAACAAAAAAGGCGGTGATTTTTTTCTGCTTCCCCTCTGAAATGTTAATTTGCTTTTTGAGCCACTCGGGCACAGAAATGGAAGTAATTGGGTTGTTAATATTTTGTTTAATCGCGGGAATAATGACTAACTTCAAAATTTGGACTTCTAATTTTTGTTTGTAATAATCCCAGTCAATGATATCCCTCACATTCACAGGGACGTCAGGAGGGAACTTAACGCCCAGCCATTTTCCCAAATAGTGAATTTGCGTTTCCACGTTCGTTTTAAATATCTGAATGGGGATGGCCCTGAATGTGATGTCGGATCCTATAGGCTTAGACGCAACGATGAATTGGGTAGACACGTTATTGTCTTCCACGTAACTCGTATTGCAGAGCAGCTCACTTAGCCGCTTAGCAGTCGTAATGCCAAAACTTTTAGCATTCGGTTGTTCCTTCACCGATTTGTTGAGCACCTTCTTCGCCAAAATGAGGTCAAACAGTTCGTCGTCATTATCTATGTCTATTGCTTTACTGTCTATTAGATTCTTCCACTTGTTTGCAGTTAGGGAGGCGTAGTAGTATGACTCTTCCTTTGTCTTGCCCTTCAAAAAGTGGTTAAAAATTTCGCTTTGAAATTTCTGTATGATTCTTAGCTCTCCTCTTCTTTTAATTTCGAATCCTTTCAGTTCGCTAATTTTATACTTGTCATTAAAGACTACATATCTTTTTTTAAGCAAGTCATCCGATTTTTCCGATGCTGGTAGGAACATGCCATGCCAGGGGCCATCCAACTCAAAGAAAATTTCATTTTTGCTAATGCATTCGTAATCATCTGTGCTTTCGTTATAAATTAGATACTGGTCGTTTGTCCATTTTTTGTGCATCTCGAAGTTTAGGATATTTGTGGGGAATTCAAATTCTACCTTTTTTACACTCGAGTCATTTTTCAGTTCCTCCTCCGTTTTGTCTTCATACTCTTTCATTTTGTTCAGAGCGCTTTTCTCCACAATGTACACGTCATATATTTCTGGGAATTTCTTTGGCAGCATGCACCAGATTCCATCTGTGTCCAGCTCCATGGGTATACCAATTTTGTTGATAAGGTTAAAAGCTCCGTTTATTATTTGCGAACCTGTGTATGTCACGATGGCTCCCATTTGATCTGAGTACCATCGACTGCTTTTTCGCTTTACATATCCGTAGAAGCTGTTCAGTATGCACTTGTGTGCTAACTGTAATGAATCGTTTAGCAAAATTTTATCGTCCAATTCTTGGATCTTTATGTAGTCTATTTTGTTCGCCTTTAGGAGCTCCTTTTTTTCATGTTCGCTCTCTTTGAGCCCCTTCTTGTAGACGTATCTCCTGTCTCGGAAGGTCCTCACGGTGTCCACGTAGAAGGGGTTTTCCCTCTGGCACACCAGGCTCGAGGCGTCCACTTCCTTGGCGACCTTGGTCTTTTTGAACACCCTCTGCGAGCATTCCTTGATCACCTTCATCAGTTCGTCGTGTTGCTGCTTTTCGGTCAGCTCGTTCCAGCTGCGGGGGGGAGAGGTGATTATGGGGGCGGTGAATCGATTATGCGCGGTGTATAATCGAGCAGACGCGGTGTATAATCGAGCAGACGCGGCGTATAATCGAGCAGACGCGGCGCATAAACGAGGCGAGCGCCCCGCGTGCGGCCGCCCATCCCCGGAGCTTACGACTTCTTCTTGCTGAGGGGCACGTCCGCCGAGTTGTCGTTGGTGCTGCTGTCGGACTCCTCCTTGTTGTTCATCTTGAAGAAGCTCTTCTGGGGGTAGAAGAGGCGCGTCTTGAGGTCCTGCTTGAGAGATAGCACGTGGCCATAATCGATGGGGGAGATCTCCAGCTTCCTCTTCCACACCATCTGTTTCTGGCACAGATGGCGCTGCTTGTAGAAGGAGCAGTTGAAGCAGTGATCTTGCGTTATGATGGCATTTGGCTGCAAGCGGTGCGACAGGATGATGTTCGGGTACATGGCGGCAACATCCAAATGGTAGATGTTGGGGCATATGCTAATGCTGGGGTTCTGGATGAAGAAATTTAGCTTGTCCATAATATCGCTTTTAATTTGCTTCAAATTGACAATTTGATTTTTGTTAATATACTTTTGGTCACTAGGGCTGCAGTTTTTGTTCAGGTCCTTCTGAACCCAAAAATCGATAATGCTGTCAACATTTTGCAGCAGATACTTGTACGTGTCTACATCTAAGTTGAAGTGCTCTTTGAGGTCGTCTCTGTAGATGCCACATTTTAGACTCTGCACAGTTCCACCAACAAAGGAGTCATCATAGATAAAATATTTCTTCTTATTTTCTACATCGGTGAAGTATTGATTATACGCAGGTTTGAACTTGTTTGGAAAGAGTATATTTTTTTTATACGCCTCTGCCATTAGGAGCTGTTCGCAGAGGGTTCCACTCCCCTGTCTTAGGACGTTGTCTGGGTTCATCGGAATGATGGAGCATAAAGCGAATAGGAAGTTATGAATAAATTTGTCATACAGGTAAAACGTGGCAACTGCATCTGACACGCTGTATACAGCCAAATGCTGTGGGTTCTTTCTCGCAATAGAAACCATAAGTTCTGGGTCCACCTCCGTAGGGTTATATTTTAGCTTAATTTTGCAGACACTCTTTAGCGTTCTGGACCCATTAGGTAAGTAAGAATCTCGCTCGACCCACTTATACGCATCTATGTTTAGAATAAAATTGCATGCACATTCCTGTTTGTTGTTATTCATGATGAACCCGATTTCTTTGGGTACACTCAAGTTGTTAATTTCGCATCTCCGGAAGAGGTAGGGAATGTCAAAGAAGTCCCCATTGTAGGTGACAAAAATGTGGATTTTCAAAATTTTTATATGTTCCAAAAATCGTTTTAAAAGGAAATATTCATTTTGTTCATTAAAAATTTTGAAGGTCCCTGCTCCGGAGTATTCTTCATTTGGCTTGTACAGAAACTCCCTTATATTTTTGCTCATCACATTTCTGTTAACTATTAGGTACCCCTGTGCGTTGTACATATATGATATGAGGATAATTTCGTCCTTTTCTTTATCTGGGAATTTCAGTTCATCTTTGTAGCACTCGATATCCCAGGCGAGCACATTTAAGGGGGCTAGCACCTTTTTGTTTAATACTTCGAAATGGACTGCCTCCGTCTCCGTGTATAATTCTTCTTCATCTCTCGTGATCCTATACCATAGCCCACACCTAATATTTTGATCTATGCATATTCGGGTGGTGTATTTCACATCGTACTCGTACATCTCTGTTATTTCTTGCAAAATTTCCTCCTTGCTTAGAATTTGCTTCTTCGTATTTACTACTATTTCGTTCATGTTTAGCTTTGGGCTGCTCACCGTTACGTGTGCGTCGTTCTTTTTGCCTCTCCCTCCGCGGTCTCCTGTGCTGTTATTACCCGTGTGTGCCTTTTTAGAGTCCCCCTGATCCTCTCTGTGTGTAGCAGCACCCTCATTTTTGGCCACCCTGCCAGTTTCGCCAGGCTCATCATACTTGGTATAGGAAACATCGTGCTTGTAGGAAAAATCTAATTTGCTCTGAGACAGTTCATATTCGTACTCGTTAAATATGTGCTTGTCATTATTTGAGGAGTTACTACGCTCCTTATTCTTCTTATTCCGCTCAATTATTTTGGAGATAAAATCCCTCGCACTCATGAGATTATCTATCGTGTCGAAGGAGAGCTTAAAGAAGATGTTACTCAGGTAGCTCCTTTTTTTGTTCAGGTGATCATACAGACTCAGGTCCTCCTTCTTCACGTAATCTATTTCGACGTTGTATTTGTCCAGCTCCTTCTTCAGGTACTTGGTCACCGCCTCGTAGTTGTGGATGTTCTTCGTCTTCAGGTAGAAGTACGGCCGGTAGAACAGCGTCAGCCTCCACGTCTTGCTGTTGTCCGACACGAAGTACATGTGCACACCTGCGGGGGGGGAGCGGTGAGGAGCGGTGAGGAGCGGTGAGGATCGGTGAGGAGCGGTGAGGAGCGGCGCGGCCAGGTTAGCGTATTCCTAGCGCGCTTGCTCTTACCTGTCTTTTTCTGCGACTTGTTCGAGTTCTTCACCACCACATTCAGAACGGTGGGCACGATGTTGTACAGGTACCCCTCCTTCTGCCCCTTACTCAGCCATGGCTTTATGTTGAACTTGCTCTCCAGCTTGGTCAGCCTCTCATACTCGTAGTCCGCGTTTATTTTGGAGTCCTTTTCCCACCCCTTCGTCCTGGCCTGCGTCGTCATGGCGGCGGGGAGAGGACAGCAGGGAGTGCACGGGGTGATGACTTGGATATAACTGGTAGCTAGCTGGGCGTGCAAACAAAACGCAATTATAACTGCGACGCAAAATTAACGGCGTTGCCAAAACAGTCGCTCATTTTGGGTGCGCCCAGGTAGGAAATACGCATAGAACAAGGCGCTGTTCGGGCGGGCATATGGTAAGGCAATTTCGCTAGGTGGATGATCGCGCTGATTTGAGCAGCAATGGGAAAGATAAGAGGGGAGGAAAAAAAAAAAGAAAATGAAACGAAGTGGCATAATAGTAATATCTCCCTTAAAGAATGCTCAGTTTCGCGCCAAAAATGAAAGGGAAAAAGTGTGCAATCTCGATACGGCTATGAAATACCCACTGATAGAGATTACCACTTCACATAAAATGTGTTAGCCATCTAGGAAGGTATATACTCACATGTATGCAAATAAAATTTCGCTTTGGGTAGCCGCCTTTTCCTTTTAATCCGGCACATTAATGGTATAAAAAAGGGCATGAGGTGGTGAGGAAGCCCAATATTGGCGTCATCAAAAGTTCCCAAAAGATGTAGCGTGTCTAGTGCGTAAATGCGCGCGGGTCTTAATTTAACAAACTAGGAAAAAAAAAAAAAAAAAAAAGAGGACAAAAAAGGGTAAACTGGTTTGATCCCTTTTCTCTTCCTCCTTCACTGCCGTTAAAAAAAATTCATAAATGGATATGCCTTAGGGGGGGATATTCATTTGGAGAAATAGTCCAGGGGAGAAAAAAGGAAACGAAAAAGGGACAAAAAAGGGACGAAAAAGGAGCGAAAAAGGGACGAAAAAGGAACGAAAAAGTAGACGAAAGCGAAAGCGAAAACGCAGGGAGCACGCAAACGAAGGTGATAAGACAAGGCACACTCACGCGCCGTCCCCCGCGAATCGAATGTACGACGAAACGGGTGAAACGAATTAAACTCCGCTCATGTGTAAGTAGCCACGAGGGGGAATTAGGGCCCACGCGCGAACGGCAAGCCACATACGTACGCAGTGTGAAATAGCTTGCCCACCCATTTCTATAATTCGAAAATGAAAAATGTATGTGATAGGAGAAATTGCGCGCATTTTAATTTTTGCTGCGCTTCGCTTCGCCTCGTTCCGTTTCGCTTCGTTTTTTTTTATTCCACTGCTAAACTGGCTCTCTTCCCCCTAACGCGTTAACACGAATTTAAAAAAATGAATATCTTTGTGGCCGCATGTGCGGTTAGCGGCAGGGTGGAAGCTAACAAATTTCACTCACGTGCTTCCAACGCAGGGGGTGTTATAAAAGTGAGAAGAGGTGAGTTCATCCCGCTTGACATACTTTCATTCCCACCTCATTACCAAACGTTTTGTGCTCATTTCCAAAGTTTTACACTTGTGGTATGAAAAGGATACTCCTCCCTTTTTTTGGAAAAGAGTGCAAAAAGAAGAAAAAAAAAAAAAAAAATGGAAAAGCTCTACCATTCCTTGTAGCTATACACCTTTAAAGTTATCTCCTTTTCGTAATTTTTTTTTTATCCACTAAAAAAAAAAAAAACACCTCTTTTAGTAGCCTACGGGGCGTGGGACCTCCACGTATGTGCCAAGCCACTGTTACACATGGTGCAGTGAAAATTAGTTTAAGCATCCATCTAGCAGATATGAATATGAATGCAAAGAATTGGCATGATAAAGATAGCTTGGAACACCTTAATGCTTTGCAATTTGCAAATCCGAGTGATGCATACTTGCGTGTCACACATTCGATGGGGGGAAATAAAAAAAAAAAAAAAAAAACCGTTCATTTGTTACATATGGCAATGCAAATTAGCAAACCGTAGTATTCCCACATGCAAGGCTATTACTTTGTTCCCAACCTGCAGTGTGTTTCTTGTCCGAACAATGCAGAATGTTAATCGAACATAGGTACTCACCTTCGTGTATGTTTATATGGACACGCTCAACGTAGACGGCGGTAATGGCATGGCATACCACTCTTCTGTGAAGAAACAGAGAGAGACAGTCGTTCTTCTTCTTGCCAATTTAATGTCCCTCCACTGCAGCAAAATGGAATTTTTTTTTTTAAAGAGGAAGGGCGTGGAAACCTCCACGGGATGCACTTAAACGGGCAAATTATTTAAATAGGCGAAGAATCAAAAAGGGAGGTTACGCACATATAGGGAGGCATAAATACGTCGCAATCAAATGGGGCGTATGCGGCAAACACGTAGCGAAATAAAAAGGCGCAAAAAGTAAAGGCAACATGGGGAGGACGGAAAGGGTTCACAAACTGGAAAGCAAAATGAGGGAAGCGAAGTGAATAGTGCACACAAAAAAAAGGGAAAAAATTATAACCGTAACGAAAATAATGACAACGGTGATGGGAATATAATAAAGCAAAAGGAGAGGAAATAAAATAACTAATCGGCACGGGGGGAGGCGGTTCGGGAAAAAAGCAAATATACGTGCAAATAAGGATGGCGTTCGTTCAGTGTGTGTATTGTGCAGCTAGCTATCTGTCTTCTGCCCCCCATATGTGGCCATCATAAAAAAGGGGAAAAAATTACCAGCGTTGGTCGAACAAACGGCCACAAAATGGGGAAAAAATTATGAACAAAAAAATTCACCACAAAATAAAAGGGCGAGGAGGGCACGCAAAATGAGGTATCCCCCCTACATCACGACCGACCAAAAAGCATTTCCTAATTCTGCACATTTCAAAGTTGATTTGTGCTCCACATAAGGTGTCATTGCTCCCACCCATTTTAATTCTTAAAATTTGACGAAAGGGGGATTACCACTCCCGCCTCTGAAAGGAAGGCGCCTTTGAAAAGTGACACCATCACAGCTGTGCCAACTTGGTCTTCTCCGCTTTCGCAAAAAAGTTGTTCGAATCTGCAACGTAATATTTCTTGATACAAATTATTAATATGTAGAGTAGGAACGAAATGAGGAGGCAAACGAAAAAATACAAAAAGGATTTATATTCAAAAGTAAAACCCCTTGATTTGAAATCGATCAGGTAATTGTAATCCATGGACGGAAAAAAATAATGGCCATATCCCTTTCTTAAATTATCAGCCATGGTGGATTTATGATTAGCATCATTACCGTTGAAAAGGGTATAATTCGTATCACTCCCATTTCGGGTGTCACTCCCATTTCGGGTGTCACTCCCATTTTGGGTGTCATTCCCATTTTGGGTGTCATTCCCATTTCGGCTGTACTTCCCGTCTGGGGTGTTATTATCATGGTCATGAGCGTTGCTCGAGTTGCCGACTGTGGGTCCCCCCTTTTCTCTTTCTAAGAACAAATGCTCCTGGTTGCCGTACGGCTTATTCTTAATTTTGTGCAATTTGTGCATTATATTTTCATAGTAGCTTAAAATGTTCAGGCACTTATTACTCAAGTGGTAAAAATTCTTTTTCAGGCACTTGTGCACCTTTGAAAATTTGGAGTAGTCCGCGCAGTAGAGCATAACATCGTCGATGCAGGAGTAGAGTAGGGAGTTACTGAGGGATTTTTTACAACTGTCGGATAATTTATCCTTTTTTAAAGTAATACACGTTAGCACATCCCCATCACAGTTGTTATTTTTTATATCATCTTCACAGCCTTTTACTGGTTGTGTTTGATTCAGATGGTTCGTAACTGTGTTGTTAATTTCCGCGTCGTATAAGTTTATCAAATCTAGGAAGCTATTAACATCGTTGCTTGAGCTACTGACCGTTTCGTTTGGAATGTCTAATGAGTATATTGAAAAATTGGATGGAATAATTTGAGATAACATGCTTGTTAGCAGGACGAGGTCATCCACCGCTGCATCATTTCGCTTTTTTCTTTTATTAGATTTATTATTATCATTAAATGTTAAGTGGTTGCTCATGTAAGACAGCTCCGTTTTTATCATGTCGTCAAAAAGGTTATCATTCAGTAGAGTTACATCTACGTATGAGCTGTTTGCTTCCTTCTGATAGATCAATAGTAGGGCGTACACAATGGGGGAAAAACATCTTTGGGCTATTTTTTTCATTTCTCCCACGTGGATGTCTGTTTGTTGTTTGCCTTCTATAAAGGGGAGCCGTCTCAGGGGACTCGGGATCGCAGAAAGGGGTGGCCACTACGCCCGTAGCGCATACGTGTGGGTGTGTATGCCTGTTGGCATAAGTGCCTGCTTGTCCATGCACGCCCCTGTCGCGAGGGGAGCAGAAATGACGAGCAAGATGCAGTCGTTTAGTCAGCCGCTTAGCCGCTTAACCGCTTAACCGCTTTCCTATCAAAAGGTGTCTATTTGCAAGCAGTTTTCATTTCCAGGAAACACACCGCTTCGCACTTTAAACGAACTGCGATTGATCAGCAGGGCGTGCTTCACGGGCAGCAAACCATTCCGCGCTGAGGTAGAATGCATTCTGCGGGTTACTTAAGCGTAAGGCATTTCGCGCAAATGGCATACCGTCTTTATTGCTTATCGCACATTTTGTACATGCACATGTGAATTTACGCGTGGGGGGCAGGGGCGCGGGGAAGCACCAAAAAAGGGGTGGTTAATTCGAAGGAAAATTTGAATAGGGAAAAAAAGGGAAAAAAAGGAAGAAAAAATTATCACTTGGAGGGCGTTATTCACATGGCATTACTCACGTTGACACTCGCTTTCGTATTAATGCGCCGCGAGCGTCCTACGAATGTGTCGTTAACTTTCTTTCGCGGGGGACAAAAGTGTAATACAAAACGCGGTGTGTGCTGAGCGCGGGGATATGGAACATCATCAAAGGAGTAGTCATAACTTCCTTTCGCGAGTGAAATTGTTTTTTACTGTGCTGGGGTGGAAAAAACGGACGTGGACGGGAGAGTGCGCGCGGAAATGCGAGTGGAAGTAAATTTTGTTTCCCTTTCGCGCAGGATGGACAAGTGTACCATTTTGATTACGCAGTGCCATTTTCACGCCACAATTTAACCATTCGCTCATACACAGCTGCGTAATTTGAACTTCTCGCGAAAACGCGGACGGGAAAGGAAAAAGTGTAAAATGAAATGAAATGAAAAAACGATCGCGCTGCTTCGCTTTATTTTGGACAATCACGGAAAATGTTTACCCTTTTGCATAATCGCTTGTCCTTCCACATGACGCAGTTATGACATACGTACATTCTAACATTTGCACAGACGCGAGCGCAGTTGAGAAAATTCAGACACATGCAAGGGGGAAAAATGAACGTAATTTTTTGCTCAATCGTTTGTTCGCCCAATCGCTTGCCAAACCGCTTGCCAAACCGCTTGCCCTTTTTTTTTTTTTTTTTTTTCCTGTGCAGCAAAAATGGTCACATTTTTGCATCAGATGAAACCAAAGCGTCCTTTACTCACCAAGGGAAAAGCATTAATGCGCATAATTTTATGGGTTAGTGCGGCGCTGTCCTGTAAGGGCTCAAACACCATTTAAGCAAAACAAAAAGGGGGGCGAATTCATGAGCAGATTTCTTTTTTGTGGCGCATACTTTGCTCTTGCGTTTTATGCGCCCCTTGTTATGTACATATATTTGCATATGCGCCTGTTCGTGTGGGCACATTTGTGTGCATATAGGCCATCACCAATAAGTGCGTAATCCCGCAGACGCTTTAACCATGATTGATGAAAAAGTAAGTGCAAATTGTTATCAGCTGTCGCACCAATGGGTAACATTTATTCGTGCTACACATGACCATCACGTTGCTTTTCATTGGGGTCCTTTTTCTAAAAAATGCGTAGAGGGGGCGAACGTGCAAAATGGATAGTCAAAAATAGTGCCCCTTTCGCGCTGCCGCAAAGTCACTTCGCTGTTCCCCTTTTCCGGGTGCGTTCACCCGCCATAATGAATATGCTACCCCCGTTCCTGCGCGTGTTTGTTTGTATTCCAATATTAAAAGTGTAAGTATACGTAGTAAGGCATAACATAAGCAAGTATGTAGGTGCTTCCAAAGTTATGACTATGTGTATACACATGTTTATGCATACCTATGCGCAGCTCGTAATTGTAAGAACTCGAGCCGCCTTTTAACGTCCAGATTGCACACGCCCCCCTACAAAATGCAGCGGGGCATCCCTAAAACAACATTTCAATTATGCAACAATTTGCGAAAGGGACAAATAATGCATGAGACAGATCGTACAAATTGACCGCATCCTTCAATGAGCTAAGTTTTGTCTGTCAAAGATCGAAAAGGCATACAACGACTATACGGTTTTTTCTTCTCTAAGCGCGTGCCACAAGTTGTATGCTCATTTGTACAACACACCCTGTTAAACTCATTTTTGTGCAAAAAAACACCTGAACGGTTAGGGAAAAAAAAAAAAAAAAAAAAAATAGCTATTTATGCTCTTAAGATGGGAAATCAGTCCAAAATATAGCTATTTCAAAAGTATGAAAAAAAAATTTATTCCGTGTTCATACGAAAATGAGAAAAATTAGAAAAAAGAGAAAACTTTTTTTTTTTTTTTTCAATCTGCATTTCCCGGAATAGCCACTTTTTAAAAACAAAATGACGTTCTATCCCCGCCGCTTCCATTCCGGTGTTATTACCAAAGGGGGCAAAAATAAGAAGGGTGAGTTGGCACAGGAGATATGAAGCCAAGTCGTTCTTGCGGCCTTCATAAAAAATGAGAAGGTGAAAAAAATATGGGGAAAATGCAATTGCAATTTTTAACCCCCTTTTTTGCGCACAAAAGTAGCGAAAATAGGAAAATGTAATTGAAAGGTAAAAATTACTCTTCTAGAAAGAACGCCTTTATCGTGGGGGAAACTCGTTACATTCGTATTTTTCAAGAATGTACGGTGCTATTGTGGTGATTTAAAGAAGAAAGGCAATCCGCATTGTATACATCTATATATACTTATACAGAGAAGAAGAAACCTCATTTTCCTCATTCGTACAACAGTAGGAGAAAGGGGTATACAGTTCAAGCATAGGAAAGTTACAAAATAAAGTACTAAAAATGAAAAAAGGTGGAAGAAAAAAAAAGGGGGCGCGCAGCAACAAACTGGGCAAAGGAAAAAATGACGCTTCTGAAGATGAGGAAGTCGTAGAAAGCGACTCCGCCAGTGAAGAACCAGTGGATAGTGATGCCGACAGCGAAGAACCAGTCGATAGTGATGGCGACAGCGAAGAACCAGTCGATAGTGATGGCGACAGTAAAGAACCAGCCGATAGTGATGCCGACAGTGATGCCGACAGTTTGTCGGACAAGGAGCAGGCGAGCCGAGCGGAAAAGCAAATACAGATATATTTCACATCGAACGTGGCTAATGAAAAGTACCAAATGGAAGACACGATTTACACCATTCCAGCTAGCTTCAAAAGAATCGACTTATCAAGAATGGTCAAAAAATTGCTCGATATAAAGGAAAACGTTTCCTTCGAGTTTTTAATAAATAAACAAATTTTAAGATCATCCATAGAAGAATTCCTACAGCTTAATAATATCCTCTCGGAAAATGTGATACAGATAGAGTACATACTGTCGATGACGAAAAAGGAAAGTACCCAAATTGACAAAATCTCAGAATGGATTTCCAAATTAATCATAATTGAAGATAAGCTATACTGTAGCACCTTCGAAGGAAGTGTCCTCTGTTATGATTTGTCAAGTTTCGCCAAAATTGATGAGCGAAAGGTAGCTGACACGTCCATATTCGCATTTAATGTGTGTAAAAATGACAAATTAATTGATGGAGAAGTAAGGTACAGCGAATCGGCTGTAGGACTATCCAATGGGACTATAAGGGCATTTTTAAATGAAGAAACGGATCAGAAAGTAGTAACGAGGAGTGAACTGTATCTAGGCAACCACGACGATATGGTTAAATCCATCGCGTTCAATAGAAGCGGGTCCTTGCTTATCAGTGCAGGTGCAGATAACAAAATAAACCTCTATGATAATAGCGAAATTGTGCAGAAGTTAAAGGAAGGCAAGTCGGAAAATAACACGAGTAAGAGAAAATTAAAACATGTGTTAACTCCGAAGAAGTGTATACATAAGGACGTGGGAATTATAACTGCCCTAACCTTTTTTGATAGCAATAACCGCTTTTTATGTACAGGCCTGGAAAAAAGTATAAAAATTTATGATGCAGATACGGCGGACCTATTTGCCACTCTTCCATATGGAAAAGCAATCATGTGCAGTGACATTGTGAATGAGAATCTGTTCGTAACTGCAGATGAACAATCCGTCATCAAACTGTTCGATGTCAGATGCTTAGAGGAAAAAGCAGTCATATCGCTAAATGAGCATAAATATTTTTTCCATGATAAAGTGGTAACTTCCCTTGGGGGGAACAAAAATGGAGTCCATTTTTTATCCTCCTCACATGATGGGTTTACGAATATATACGACGTGAGGCTGAACAAGTTGCCAGTGTACACGATTCAAACTGAAGACAAATCGAAGGTCCTGGCCAGCACCTGGTTCTACAGGGAAAGCCACAATTCTGTCATAAATGCGGACGAGAACAATTTGACGGTACATAGTTTTTAATTTGGAAGGGTGAAGGTGAGGATCAGCTGGGGGATCCCTCTGCATGGCTTCCACGCGGGGGTATTCTTCGGTATGGGGGCATATAAACACGTGGAATGTTCAAATAGGGGTGGATACTGTATGGGCGTACGCTTCGGCGAATTTTTCTGCCAAGATGTGAAGCGGTTATCCGTTCGTGCTCGTTTAGCATTTGGTGTGAAGCACTGGGTTGTCACCCCACGAATTGAATGCGCGAGCCGATTGTGGTAGCGGTAGTGTAAAGAAAAAAGTGGGTGAAGAGGATATATATAAAGCTAACAATATATGTATGTGTCTATCTATCTGTATATGTACATATTTGTATGCACACCCTCAGTTACCCTTTGATCGGTACCGCTTCGTCCGTTTGTTCCACCCGTATCTGCGCGCTCTATATGCTATGTGCGGGTGCTGGCTAACTTTTTTTTTTTTTTTTTTAGCGTAAATAGGCTTACGCATTAAACGAACCACTTGCGCCAACTTTTTAGTCTTGTCAAATTTGCTCTGTCATCACGCCGAAAGGCGACCTTTTCGTAGAAGAGTACGCACCGTTTATTTGTGCCTCGGAATGGCCTTTAAAAATGCTGCCCTTTGCTTGGCTTCAAAATTTTAAGTTGAGGATTTCTAGCATGCTCCGATAAGATGTTCTAATTGGCGCGGCGTTTTCCTGCACATTGGGCCGAGCACCAATGGGGGGTTCCTTTTTTCCCATCTTGCCCTTTTTTTTGTTATTATTTTTCCCCTTAAATGAGGAATAGCACACACAGCGGCACATTTTTAGCGTAATGCAGTAAATCTTTGTGTGTGGTAGTATGCTTACGTTTTTATGCCTCCCCAGTAACAGAATACTACGACGTGTTAACCCCCTTTGGGTTGTTTTTTCCCTCCCTTTGGCCATTTTTCATAAAAATAAATTATGGGGAAGAGAGAGGCCTATTCCTTTGTGCGCGCAAGGCGCTATTTAGACTGTCACATCTGCGCGTTTGCAGAGTATATTCAATAGGCACACATTTCTGCCTTTAAATGGCTCCAAAGGAACTTACCTGTGTGCAACCGTGTTACTTATTATTCTGTTGAAAGATAGCAGGAGTTGTCATTTTATTTTTTTCCCCCCCCAATGAGGTGTTCCGCTTTGTTACACACAAACTGTTGATGGGTGAGAGCTTTCCATAGGGACGTTTTTCCCACTGCTCCAGAAAAGAAGCCCACTTTTTGGTGATTTTGCCTGTCGTGGGAGTATACTCATGTTGGTGCCCATGTGGAACGTGTGCGTTTTGTAGCCCCCTCAGAAATGGATGCAGTGTGCCGCCACTTCATATGCGACCAAATGTTGGCTTACCCAAAGGTGCCTACAGAAGATGTGCCATTCCCCCCGTTTTGTACCCCTCAATATATTCTCGCAAATAGGCACACACACATACTGTGTGTGAATGTGTACCTGTTATGACGAACAGAGACGTGTACATATTGGCCATATCTAAGTAGCTATAATATAAGCTCCCCCTCCCTTGGGTGACCGATCAGTCACTTTTGCAATCTTCTGTCTTTGCCTCCCCTCACCGTTGGGGAAACAGACGGAAAGGGGCGGAACTCCCCATGGGCATATAACCACTACATATGTACATAACACTTATATACCACCACGTTAGGGCACTTTTATTTTGCCAGCACGGTGACCTTTATGTTGGCCCCTTTGCAGTGACATCAAAGGGGGGGCAAAAAAAAAGAAGCGCTTATGGTACGAGTAGGGGGTATACATCCTTGTTACAATTTATGGGGCGGGGGAAACTTCGCTGGGTAGCATTTAACACCTCTTTGGCTGAAGCGTACCCGCAGGCATGTATGCACATATGCGCGTGCATGCGAATGGGCGTGCTAACGTACTTAAATTAATTTCACTTGTAGCTTTCACATGGGGAACAATATATTATGGTACTTTTTTTTCTTTCCCCTTGGCTTTTTCCATCAATCGTTCATTTTTTCTTTCGCCTTTTTTTTTTTCCTGCTCCTTTCTTTCCCTCTTTTTTTTTTTTTTTTTTTTACCCCTCTATATAATGTACGGCCCAAACGAAATAGTGCGTGTTTACGTAAAAACTTCATAAATGCATACCTTTACTGGCGGCGGATAAAAATACCCCCTGTGACGCACACACGTGTACATATTTGTATGTATGGTGAAAGCAAAAATGAGGAAATAAAAAAAAAAAAAAAAAATTGGAAGAACGTTTCCAAAGGTAATGCATGTCGATATGTTTTGTTATCACATTTTTGTTCTGCATTTATTTGTAAAAAGTGGAAACATACTCGGGAAAAAAGATTCAACAGGAATGGCTAAGGGGGCGAGCGGTTTAGCGGTTTAGCGGCTGAGCGGATGAGAGGCGAAGTGACGAAATGGTGAAGCAAGCATATCGTGACCGTAACGTCGTAACAAGGTAACCCAGTAACCGCATAACAGCGTAACCGCTTAACGCGAGCCACCCGCACAGCTGAACTGAGTGCCCCATATGTTTGCCTTAAGAGCGTAACCGTCCCTGCTGCATACCACAGCGTGCCATTTGCCTATCGTAGCTCGCCATAACGAGGCGACGAGGCAACGCGGCCCAAGCAACCGTCGCAGTTAGCGCGGAAACGCAGGAGTACAAAGTGGCACTGCAAACAATGCAACGCGCAAATTAAAGGGTGAAGCGCTGATAAGAAAAATGCTCATCCGGAGGAGTTGACCGACCGAACAGAACCGAAGCGAAGGAGTTCCGTGCCACAAACGGAATAGCCACTTTGGCCGCATAACAATTTGCAGCTTTTTGTGCACAGAGTTGTTCGCTTGTTCGTTCTTTCATCCGTTTGCCCATCCGTCCGTCCGTTCGCTCGTCGTTCGTCGTTCGTTCTTTCGCCCGTCCGTTCTTCCATTCGCTAGCTCGCTAGCTCCTTTGTTCGTTTTTTTCGAAGAGGATAAAAGATGAAAACAAATGAGGAACTTATGCGAAAAGAGGAAGAAGATATATCCAAAACGATAGCCTTGTCCCTGGAGGAGTACCACGCCGCGCAGGGGAAGAAGAGCGAGAAGGTGAGTCTGGGCGGGGTGGAAAAACAAACATATATATATGTAGAGAGAGAGAGAGAGCAACGTGGCGGCAGCAGGTAGCGGGGTGGAACTTTCTGACGCGTTGGAAAGTTGTCACCTTTTTAACCATTCGTAGCGCAGCGCAGTGCCGGGTGGGGCACATACTACCAACGCGGCTGCGGCTGCTGCAGGGGAGGCGCCCTTTTTGAGCGCTCTCCGTTGGTACATGCCACGTCATGCGTAGTAGTACAAAAAAAAGATAAAAAAAGTGCTTACGCACATGCACATGCACATGCCGCATGCCGAACGAGTGTCATAAGATATGCCCCCCTCCCTCCGCAGGATGACTACCTCCCGGAGGATGAAAACGACGAAATGCTACAGGAAGCCATTCGGCTGTCCATCATAGGATGCAAGAAGAGCGAGAAGCAAGACAGCGTAGACACGAACGACTCCTACCGAGATATTGTAAAAAAAAATTTCGACAAAATTACATACTACCTATGTAACAGCCATGAGTCAACCAAAAATCAAAATGATGTAATAGACAATAAGCTATTTTGGGAGGACATTTACAAAAATTATAAAAATATTTACATTATTATAAGGGACTATATGATCAGTCTAAATAGGAGGAATGAAAAAATGAATGAGGAATCTACAGATTCTACCTCCAGCAGGGAATACTACGACAGTGATGACTCTAGTGATTGCAGCAACAACTCTTCTTCCCTTTCTTGTTGCTCCCTGGAACAGATAAAGAGAAGCTATAAAAATATAAACTACACTACAAAGGATTATTGTAAGTGGTTGAGAAAAGGAAATAGAAGCAAATGTTTAAATGATCATGTGTATGTAAATTATTTGTTAAAAGAAATGAAGCTACTTGAAGACACCACGAGGATTCACAACTTAGTGTTCGGTGTTAATAATTATAAGTACTCCAATAAATTGGACATTAAAAAATGGTGTAATCATAGCATTTCATTTTATGATAGCAAACAAATAACCTTTGGGCTGAGGCAATTTTTAAGTGGCCCCTGTGGACTCATTTCCAGCGTCCAGGGGTACATCATCATTATTTTGCTTTTCAATTATAAGTACCATTTTTTGTGGGATAATAACTACTTTAACATTTTGAAGACCAATGAGGATTTTCTGAATTTCACCAGTGGTAGTAGTGCCCCTGGGGTCTGTGGGAATGCCTCCTCCCAGGGACAAGTCAGCAAGGCGAGAGGAGGGAGTGGTACCAGCACGGAGAGGGATAATTATGATAAGTCAAGGGAGAACCACTCCGGGGAGTGCAGCCAGGGCAGAGTTCCCCCCTGTGATGAACACACAGCCGGGGGAACCGAACCCGCAACGCCCAATGAGGAAGAACGAACGAACGGCGCTTCTCAACGGATTGATTACCAAACCAAGAGGGACAGCACCACCGTGGGGAGCGACAAAAACGGGGAGGGGCACCCGAAGGGGGGGAGCTGGGGCATGAGCAGCAGCGACGAACGGGGGGGCGGCAACGCGGACAGGGGTAGTGACATGGGCAGTGGAGACGGTCTAGGCGGTCTAGGCGGCCTAGGCGATCGAAACTCGTGGAAAACAGACACGCAGGAGAACGCACGAAAGGGAGAGACCAGCAAAGAACGGGCTCACACCAAAGGAGACGACGAGGAGGACGATTACGATCACGAGTTTGTGCAACTAGTTAGAGACAACATAAAGGATTTAAAATACTACTCATTAGTAGAATCCATGGCGTATATTCTATACCAGTGCACGGACAAGTCGTATTACATCATAGCGTTTCTTCTCCCCGAATGTTACGACTTTTCCTACTACATGAACAGGAGAAGCTCAGATGAAGACATGATAAGGGATTTAAAAAAGATAAACATTTACTACAAAGAGTTTAGCAGCATAAAGGACGTAATAAAGTTCTACTTGGAGCACTTCATAATTTTTTCGAGCTCAACTGGAGCTATCTCCTTCTTATACTCTGTAATTCTAACAAGGGGAATGAACAACATTATGAATGATATGGATGACGTGAACCACCCGTTGATTGGCATTTATGGCCACTGCTCGCAGGAGTTGGTTAATCTGCTTCTCACGGGGAGGGCCTGCTCCAATGTGTTTGATAATAATAGTATTATAAATACGTTCCCGCAGGTGGACGAGGATGTGAGCGGTGCTTTGCTGTTTGACGGGGGAGGCAGACGCGGTAGTAACAGTGGCAGCAGTTTGGGAGGCACCTTTGGGGGTATTTTCCCGGGAGGTACCACCATCCCCCCGTTTGCATCCCCCACCAGTGACGCAAGGCACAGCACGAAGAGCTGGAATGGTGGCGGTGGGATTGGCGGTAGTGGCGGGAGTGGCATCACCCCGCAGCTCTCCCCGGGGATGAACAAAAACAACATCATACTCAAGGGAATCAATAAGAGGCCGCTGATCGGCCTGCTGACCGATTTTGAAGCCTTCAAGTATTGCGAAGTGGGCAGTTTCTACAAGTACCCCATCTACCCCATATGGGTGATCAGCAGCTCCAACCACTACACCGTCTTGTTTTCCCTAAACATTAATAATTCAAAATGCACGAGCGAGGAATTATTTTTGACGAAACTAAACAAGGTGTGGAATAAATATGACAAGGAAAATAACAAATACATTTTGTCCCATTTCATTCCTCAGTTTATACAAGATTTAAATTTGAAGGAGGAATATAAAAATATGTTTGATGGCTTTGTGAGTGACTTGGACATTTTGCTATACTCCGAGTTTAAGGCCTTTTATTTACAGCTAAAACAGAATGATATTAACAAGCTTAAGAATTCGGACCCCCCAAAGGAGAAGTACTTCTACCTCTACGATGCTCAAGAAACGCCGGATAAATCCATCAACTATTTTTTGCTTAAAGAAGTGGACTATGATGTTACGCATGATAACCACTTGAAGTTTTTTAACACACGCTGGCCAAACAACACCGTCGAAATTTTGAACAATGTCAAGAGGCCCTCCAAGCATAAGTATGCCTGTTAGGGGGTTCACCACACGCCTGTTGTGAATCTTTCAGCATCATTCCTAGCAGAGAAGAATGTGGGTGTCCTTGCCCAGCTGAGTTTGCCTTCTCAGCGGGAGTGGCCATATACACCCCCTTAAATGCCTCCGCCCAGACGAACCCCATCATCGCGAAAAAAACGTTGCGTAAATGTATTTACCGTGCTTGCGAGCATTTTTGAACTCCGCCCCCTTAGTTGAGAGGCGGTCAGCAGCACCGTTCGAGGCGCATTTCGCAGCGCATTTTGCGGCACCGTTCGAAGCGCATTTCGCTGCACCTTTTGCATCATCTTTTGTAGCTCCCTCCTCTTCCACCACTTCGCCTTTTTTTTTTTCCGTGCCCCTCCCCGCACTTGCGCGTCGTGCGAGTGCCTCTTTTCCGCACGCGTAGCAAGGAAGAGGCAGTTATCGGGTTAGCGCCGGGTCGGATGAGTCGCCAGTCGGTGTTCCGCCAATTGAATGAGTCGCCAATCGGTGTGCCGCCAACCTGTGCTGCTAACCTGATAACCAGCTAACCTGCTAACCGGCGTACCCGTGGGGAGTCTTCAATTCGAGGAGAGCGCCGCTTCAAGGGGGCGCTCTCGGACGCGTGCGCAGACGCACTCCCACGTGCAAGCACACATTATGCATCATTACATAAATGTGCCACTTGTGCACGTGTACTCCCCCTCTACCCGTCTGTCCCTACCCCCAGGTAGGCACCTGTTTCCTGATTTATACTTATAAAAAAAAATTATTAATGGGACGCTTTGTAGGCGCTCCATTGGTAAAACAACTTTGTTTAACGTGAACTCGGATAAGGGAATTTCCTTTTTAAAGCAATCAATTTTTTTTTTTTTTTTTCCCACAAAAAGAAAGGGGTAAAAAGTGGGGGCATTTCTTGTGTGAAGTTATGCACATATATATACACACGTGCGTACACACATGGTGTGCTTCCTCAAATGTGGAGAAGCGGGTTGCCACTATGGAGCGACAAGGTGAGTAAACCATCCGAGTTCATATCAGTTCGAATGTTCCCCAAGTGGGATCACTCTATTGGGGAGGTCAGGCGGATACACGCGCCTTCATTTTTAACACACCCTATGTGAGCAAAATATGCTTTCACGACGTGCCAACATTTGCAAAACGGATGTCTCCTGCTGCTCATTTGTTCACTTTTCACGCAACGTAGTTCAACCGAGTGGGGGGCAAACTCGTGGCATAAAAAGGGTATACTTTTTTTTTTTTTTTTTCCTTTTTTGAGGCCAAAGCGTTTGTTTTTTCCCCAGTGACCCACATGTTGCTATACCCCGTAGATTTTTTCTTCTCCACCTATGCTAGTGTGTATGATGCGGGGGGTGGTGTAAATATTCACGTAGAATGTATGGGGATCTTCCATCCTACTTACCAAAATGCTAAGAAAGAGGGAGGGGTAGGGTGCGAACTTCGGCCGATAAAACCACCAAACGGAGTTACACCTGTAACGCCTCCCAACTGCAGAGTTGCGGTGGGGAAGGAGAGATAACAGACCAAAGGGACGAAGTGCAAAGCTTTGGCCGCAACTCGATGGGCTGACCTGTCAAAGTCACGCCCGTCGTGAGAATCAAGCACAGTTCCGTCGCTTCACCTGTTCGAAGTGGCCGATTGCAAGATGGCCCCAAATTTAAATGCCCCCTTTCCCCGCGAAATGGCGAAGCAGTCGCATTAGTTCGAGTACACCTCCGTCACAGCGCAAATATTTACGAATAACCAAATGGCTAAGAATGAATTGCGCAGGTGGGGTCAAATCCACTTATGCTTTCTCATCTGCGCGTCTCTACGTGTGGCCACCGGAAGATGCGTTGCCTATTGAAGGGGCATAAAAAAAAAAAAAAAGAAGCCTCATTTAGTTGTTCCCCACAAAGTGCAACATCGGGGAGAGGCGTTTAATGAGGCTTTTTTTTTTTTTTTTTTTTTTTCCCCCCAATTTGGTTAAATAAAATTGCCGTGCAAAGCGGTACATACATGTAGGGAAGCAAACCACTGGGAGGAATACTCATTGGGGCAAATGGCAGTCGACGTATCTGCATATAGTGAGCCTTTTCAATTTTTGCGCTTCCCCACTTGCGCGCTTCACACCCATTCCGCAGTCCCCCTCTCGACAGTACAATGAGTTGTACCACTCTGTACGGGTACGAGCTGGCTAGCCAAATTGACCAGTTGGTGATTCGAAAAATTGCAAGTGAGAAGACTCAAATTGGGGGAAATAAAAACTGGCCACAGGGAAAAACGCTATTTATCATTTACTCGAAGAACATAGCAACGTATTCATACCTGCACATTCTCCTAAAAAAGAGTTTGTTCCTAAGTGCAGATGTTACGTTTGTACTGGTCCGAGTCCACAACAGCTGCAGTGAAAAGAGGTTAATCAATTTAATAAAAAAAATAAATGCACGAGGAAAGAACACCTGGGTTATAATTCTCTCTCCGTTGTCTCGTCACATAAACAAGTGCTACATTTCTAGTTTCATTGACGAAGAGAAGGATGTGGATCGGTCTAACTGCTCGCCCATTTGGAAGTTACTCTCCCGTGGTAGTAGCGGTACTTGTGGGGGAGATGGCCATAATGACGGATGCATGACTGTGGTCCAGCCGACCCCCCTTGCAGATGCGTCTCCTTATTTGTTTACACAAAGTTGTGAAGCTTTTCTGCAGTTCATTTTTTGCATTTTACACCTTCGCATGGTAAAAAAAGGAGAGTATATCTGGAGGAACGCTATTGCGAATGCGCCCATGTGGAGGGGTAAGGCAGTGGAGGCAGACACGGGAAAATGCAGTGACGCTACGGAGGGGGATTACCCAAGCAGGGATAACACCCTACGTAGTAACCGTTGCAGAGACGTCAAACAGATTAGCAATGGAAGCACAGAAATTCACAACTACCTGAGGAGTAGCGCCAAATACAATCTCCCCTGTTGCGTCCATGCTGTCCTCCTCTTCTTGAAACATTACCACATTCAAGTGAAGGGGAAAAATGTGCTGATTCTTAGTAGCAACATAAGCATCTTCCTATCCCTGTTTGCCTCCTTTTTGCGAAGTGAAGTTTCGACGACGGTTTATAATCCCCTACAGGGGGAGGTTCTGTGTAGGTACGATGCCAAGGGCAAAAGGTGCTACCTACGCAGGGGTAACCTAGGAAAGCTGCACATCAGAAAGGAGGGCGATTTTGAAAGGAAATGCAGAATGTTCTCCCACTCCTATGTATCTACCAGTAAGGGGCACACAGAAATTACCCACCAAGATTTGTCTACACTAAGGAAGAATATGGGCAGGAGGATTGTCAAACAGGCCGATGTTATTATAATAGCAATTGGTTGTCCCCACCTTTTGAAAAAGAGAAATATTAAAGAAGGCGCGATTATCTTAGATTTGGGAATCAATTTGGTCCCCCCCCGAGGTAGGCACATGGAAAGAATGGGCGCACCGTTTTGCGGTTCCTCCATCGGGAATGAGAAAGTGGAAATGAAGAAGGGACCTCCAACAGTGGAGGAAGGGAATTCCCCCTGCAGGAGGGAACTCTTCCCCTGCCGGAAATTCCCAAACGGGGTAAACTCCCCAATGTTGCAAAATCGAAAAGGCTTAGTGAAACATATACGGTTAACTCCTCCCCGAATTGGCAAAACCGCCACTTGTGAGAATTTCTTTGGTGAGGAATCCACCGGAGTGATAAGAGAAGGTACTTCCCCATCTGAGTCTTCCAACGATTCTCCTATTTCTCCCCCCAGTGGAGGGATAAAGCGGGCCCGCAACAAATGCCATAAAATCATTCCTCTAAAAAGCCGCATGTCCAAAATTAAATTCGCCAATGGTTTAGCCAAGTGCTTGCGACATTACGAAATTGTTGGGGACGCCCATGCGAACTGCAAGCAGAAGTGCGCGCTCCTTTCGAGTGTGCCCGGGGGGCTGGGCCCCATCACCACATCCATGCTGTTTTATAATTTGTACTTCAGCTGAGGGGTAAGGCGGCGGAGTATCGGGGAGTATCGCGGTGGAGGGAAAGTCAGTCCGCCTAGCAGCCCATCAGCGCGTTAGCCCCCTCGTTACCCAGTCTGTCAAACTAACTGCTCCCTTTTTTGCAAACCCAGCAGGGAGCATCCCCCCAAAAGTATGTATATCTTTTTTTAATTTTTTATTTTTTTTGTGTCTCCCTTTTTGTTTACTTTCCCCAAACTTAAGAATTAAAAAGTGCATCCCCCTTGTTTCAGTAAAATTTTCCACGTGGATAATTCGAGTGGAGGTGGGAATTCCCTCACACTAGTAGATTCATCGCGGAGTGAACTGCACCACGCTGAAATGGTGGTCTTCTTCTTCCATGGGCACCTTACAGTTCTTGTAAAACGTTACTGCATGCGGCGCTACTTGAGGGGTTATTCCCATTTCGAAAAAAAGGCACTCAAAAATTAATGTGCGCGCAGAATGGTGGGACTTTTCCCCGCAGGCTGGCACACCTAATTTGGAGAGTTCCCCCCTTCTGATTATTTTAACCGCTGTAGGTATCTGAATATGCTCTTCTGTGAAAAAAGGAATAAAGGCGTTGTTGGCATTTCCTCGTGGGAAGACAACACACATTTTGCGAAAGGTAAATTTGGCCCCCCTAGAAAGAGGTAAGAAGGAACCCCTTTCGCCTTTTTAAAAATTTCCAAAGTTGCTACACTTGTATGGATAATTAAAGCAAAAAAAAATAGCACTTATTTGTGCAGTCGCTTTTCAGCATGGCGGAATGTTCATTTGGCAAGCCAATAACTGAACGAGTGCCTGCTGGGGAGGTCACTCGAATGGAAGGTCACTAAGACAGATAGGCGCCATATCTCTCATGTGAGTTGTGCGCGCAACTTAACAGCAATCGATTAAAATTGCGTTAAATTGGGAATCCTACCGTTACTCCATCACACGGATGATTATCCCACTGAGTGGAAGAAACCGAACGGTGCTACATTATTACACAAATTTGTTCGCCTTTTTTTTTCTTTTTTTCTCCCTCTATTTCGTTACCCCCCCTCGGCAGCATCCCCGTGGAGGATTCCAAAATTGGGAAGCAAAATAAACACGAAGACATGGCGTTCCCTGGAGAAAAAAAAAAAAAGAAGCATTAGGCCGTGCTTCCCCCTATTTAAGTACTCCATTCAGAACTATTTTTCCGTTTCGGAGGAGTTTCTTTCCGTCAACCTCGTTAGCATTATTGTTCGTATTTTTAATAGTATCTATTTTGCCCTGTCTTTGAGGATGTCCCCATTTTTTTTTTTTTTTTTTTTTGTGCATTTATGATTCTCCAAGTGTGTTTTTTTTTTTTTTCCCATCCTTAAAATTTCACATAATTTCGCTTTTTTTTTTTTTCCCCACATGGAGGAATATGGCTATCGCTGCACGAAACGTAGCGCGGCTCTTTACCGCTTTTACTGGCGCGTCTGGCGAATGCATTGTTCTCACGCATGAGGGTGTACATAAATTTATATACATGTATATATGCCGCCTCTACAATGTACACACGTCTGTTGTCTGCAAGCGCGCTGACACATTTGTAAAAAAAAAAAAAAAGGAAACGAAATGAACCTCAGTCGAAACATTTTGTCTAAATTAAAAAAAAAGAAAAAGAAAAAAAAGGACAATGCGTTGCTAAATGAAGAACTGAATAACATTGAGGAGGTACCTCCCCGTTTCGTGGGTTCCTTAGGTGGCAACCATCGCCGCATTTTCTTTCGCCTCATCGGGGGGTCCACTGCCCCACTTTGTACTTCCCCTTCCAAACGCAGAAATGGATCAGAGCGGATAACGAAGTAACGGAAGAAACGGCGACGTCGGCCAAAAGAGAAGTAAAAAAAAAAAAATAAAATAAAAAATACATATATGTATGTATATGTATATGTTTCATTTTTTGGCATCCTCCACAAAGTATGGAAGAAGTGCGTACGCTTAAATAGTTGTCTCCATCCCGTGTGCATCTTTTTTCGCCCCTTTTTTGGAAAGGAACTTTTAGAATTTATTCAAAATCAGGATGAATTTAAAAACATAAAGAAGTTGTCTTCTGACGAAAGTGAAGTAAATGCGCCAAAGGGAGTTTAGAAAAAAAAAAAAAAAAGTCGCCAAAAAATGGAGTCTTCAAGGAAGCGATGTAGTTATGCCACCCGCCCTCAAAAAGGAGCTAGCGAAGAAGGGAGACCCAAAACCAAACGCGCTTTATTTATTTTATTTTTTTTTTTTTCTCATTTTTCATCACAGAAATGTGAAAAGAAGAAAAAAACGAGAATTATAAAAAACGATAAAGACCTGCTAAAAGAGTTGCAAAAACAGATTGACGAGAAAAAGTTAGAGGGAAAAAAAACATCGCCAAATGGTTGCCAACCAGCGTCGTATCAGTTTGCCTTCCTAACGTCGCTCGTCTGTGTTGTGCATAGCCCGGTGTGCATTTTTCAAAGAAAGGGTCTCCTTTTTTTTTTGTGACATTCTCCCCGGTTGCACACCTCCTCCATGCCTGTATTTTCAGACTGCAAAAAGAGAAGCTGAACAAGGATAACATGAAGAGGGAAGAAATTGAAACTTTGTACTTGACAGAAATTGAAAAAAAGCAAAAGGAGGAAGAAAGAAATATCATTTTGAAGAACAAGGAAAGCGCACTGATAATAAAAAATCAAATTCAGGAAAATTTCGTACGCAAAAAAAAAAAGGGGAATACAGCGTGGGGTGTAAATTGGTCTGCACGTAACACCGTGCGTGGGTATGTATAGCCCCCTCTTCTGTCATAAAATATATTTTTCCTTTTTTCCCCTTTTTTTTCCCTTTTTTGCCGGAACAGCTGAGGAAGCAGGAGGAAGAGCGAATGAAAATAATCGAGGGGAAACTCATGCAAAAGCAGTTTGAAAAAAACAAAGTCGAAGAACTGGAGAAGAAAAAAGAAAAAGTGGAAGAGCAACGCGTCCTCTACAGTTACATCCTTGAGAGCAACAAAAAGCACATTGAAGGTAACGGGAAAAAAGGCCCACAATATATGGGCACATTTGGATAAGACAGTGCACGCATTAAGTGCAGTTGGCAGATGGGTGCCTATCGCAATTGAAGGTCGCCCTCGCGAAAGGGGTGACACGCACCAAATGGGGAGGCACAATTTTGTGGCACAAATCGCGTAAGCTTTACGCGCGCACATACCTACACTCACGCTTATGCGTACGATTTTTGCCCATTTGCGCAGCCCTGAGCGAGCAGAAGAAGGAGGAGGAGAGGAAAGATGCCGAGTAAAAAAAAGAGGACCATTCGATGAAGCGTTCGAAAAGGCGCTCGAAAATCGTTCGAGAAACGTTCGAGAAACGTTCGAGAAACGCTCGAAAAAACTTCTTCACTTTAACGAGCGCAAAATCGACATGCCCGGATTCGTCTTATTCCCCCCTTGTCGCAGATACGTCAAGTACCAGGAGGAAAAGGCAACGCGAGAAAAGGAATACGAAGACAAAGTCAAGCGAGAAAAAGAAGAAAAAGAAAAAGAAATCCACGAAATACGAATGAAGCAGAAAAAAAATGTCGAACTACAAGCGCACTTTGACGAAACACAAGCCTTGAAGTACGGATAGGCATTTCCCCATGAAGAGACACACGAAAATGGAGAACATGTCTCTTCTACCTACAGTTACACAAATGGTTGGTATCTTTTTTAAAAATTTCCCTTTGAAGGTGGCAAAAGGAAGCCAAACGGAAGGAGGAGCAAAAAAGACTTTTGGAGGAAGAGAAAAAGAAAAAAAAAATAGAGGAATTAAAAAGCGCCAGATTGGTTGCAATGGTTAGAACGTACTTCTGTTGGAAGGATGATACGTGGGGGGAAAGCTCACAACTTGGTCGAGGGTTACGACGTGATATACTTTGGCTGCAATGCTTTGCTGCTCTTTCTTCCTCCCCGATCCCCTACGCGTCCTTTCACCTTTTTTTTTTTACACACGAACAAATTCCATTTTGAAACAAAAAAAAAAAAAATATATAAATAAAAAAATAACCTTTGCAGGAGCTGAAGAAGAAGAAAAAGCAGGAGCTAATAGAGGAAGGCCAAGTGGAGGCCGAAAATTCCAAAAAAATATTCCAACTCCATGTACTAATTTTTTAAAAAAAAAATTGAGTCATGTGGATGTACTTGTACATATGCACACCATCTTTCACTCCGCGATGGAGACACATGTGTCGTTACGCCACACACTTGGTACAGGAAAAGGAAAAATTGCAGAACGCAGAAAGGGAGAAATTGAAGAAAAAAAATTATTATGAGAGTTTAACCAAGCTGGTTAATTTAAAAAAAAAACAAACAAACAATAAAACGGGTAAAAAGTAGTGGACGCCATCCAAATGGTCGCATAAAAACGGGGGTTCCCCAGGGGGGGCCAAGGAGCCACTGGTATGTAACACCACAGCAGTATGAAGAAAAAAAATATGACGCTGTAAAAAAAAAGCACAAATTAAGCAATGTACCAAATGTACAAACTAAGCGAGTGTACCAAATATACAACCTGCGCGAATGGCGACGATAAAAACGGCATGTTACCTGCACAATCATACGTCACAGTAGAAAACTCCCAGGTGTGCACACGCATACGTAAATGCATATATGTGCCTGTGCGCCCCCTTTTTTTTTCCTACTTAAACTTCCTCTTTTTAACATTCAGTTTTAAATTTAAATCAACTTTTGGTGGGGCCTCCAGCCCGAAGTTCTTCGAAGTCAGCAGCAAATTCAGGTTGTTCACGTCAAAGACGTCCTTCAGCGCGTAGGTGATGTACCCCTAAGGAGGAGAAGGGTGGAGAAGAAGGAATGGGTGCACGGTCAGCGTGGGTGCGTGGGTGTGTGATGTGTTAATGGGCTGATGGGCTAATGAGCTAATGGGCATATATGCTTGCGTGCATGAAGGGGAGAATAAACCCCCCGAACCCTCAAAACAAAACTGACAAATGTAGACGCCCGGACGTCCCACATACAACAAACAGTGTGAAACAGAAACAATTTTTAAAAGCAACTGTGCCAAAAAAAAAAAAAAAAAATTCTGTACAGTCAGGTGAAATGAAAACGACATTTGCACACACGTGGATTTTTTTTTTTTTTTTTTTTTTTTTTTTGCGACGTTCGCTCAGCTTACATTCAAATACGACTTGAAGGCCTCCCGAGCCATCTTGTGCAAGTGGAAGTTTTTAGTGACGATGGACTCTATGTGTGACTGGACGTTTATTAATTTACTTGGGTCATAGGCAAACTGATTAATTGGGATGTTATAAAACTTTAAATAGTTTAAAAATTTTAATTCGTGCTTCATCAGAAATATGATAGCTGATCCACTTGAATCTTTCCCTCTGCACGTTCTCCCTACTCGATGGATATATTCCTTGGAGTCATCTGGGGGGTCATACTGAATAATGTAATTAACATTCGGGATGTCCAGCCCTCTGGCTGCCACATTTGTGCAAAGCAGAATAGCACTTTGGGCAGCGGAAAACTCGCTGAAACTTTTAAGTCGTTTGTTCTGTTTCTTCTTCCCATGAATACAAAAGGTGGGAATGTCAATATAATTTAACAAATCGTTGTAAAACTGAACGGACATGCAATTGTTAAAGAAAACCATAATTTTTTTTGAAATATTTCTTTTTAAAAATGTAAATAGAAGGAGAAATCTTTTATCTTCATCAACTAAGGCATATCCCTGTTGCAGCCTTTCCACTGTGGCAATCTTCGTCGTTACTTCTATAAATATAGGCTTCTGCAGAGAAAGCCTTATCAGATTTTCAACTTTGGTTGTCTGTGTAGCTGAAAATAGGGCCGTTTGTCTTTTCTTGGGTAACCTTTTCACAATTAAATTAATTTCCTCCTCAAAACCAATTTGAAGCAACCTGTCGGCTTCGTCTATAATGAGCGAGATCAAATTTTTGTAAATAAATTCTTTCGTGTTCTGCATATGGTCGAGCAGTCTGCCCGGGGTTGCAATTAGTATGTTTATGCCATGAATAAATTTTTTTTTTTCTTCATTTCGACTCATCCCACCAATGATTATTCCATTCGTCTGGGGGATATATTTACACAGATCTTTACATACTTGATAAATTTGAAGGCACAATTCTCTGGTGGGCGATATTATTAAAACTCCTGTGCCATTTTTCGGTAAAAATTTTATATTATATAAAATATTTATGGAGGGCACTAGAAATGCTAGCGTTTTGCCTGACCCTGTTTTGGCTGCTCCAAGAATATCTTTTCCGTTTAAAAAATGCGGAATGCATTTGGCTTGAATTTCTGTGAGCGTTACAAAATTCAGCTCCTTCAATCCCTTTTTTAGCGCCTCGCATATGTCTAAGTCTTCGAACTTGGTTTGGCTGTAGAACGTTTCTTTCGTTTCGACCTTGGAGGGGGGGTTCCCCTCAACGTTGTGGTTGGCACCTGAGGCGGCATCTGCGTCTGAACCTCCGTCAGCACCTTCCTGCTCATCACACCCATTAGAGCTCGCTTCCGCGCCATCCGACGCAGATTCTCCCGAACCGTCTTTGTGCTCCTTGGACCCCCCGTCGACACTATCGCCATGCTCCAACTCGTCCGTGGAAATGAGATGATCCTCTGCACCATTGTGACTTCCATTTTGACGCTCGCTTGAGTTCAATTTTCTTTTCTCTCCCCTTTTCTTCACTTTTTCATTTTGCTTTACCACATTTTCGTGTTCGTCCTTCTTCCCGTTGTCGTTACTGGTAATTACTGCATCATCATTATTAGTAGGGTCACTCGGTTCTGTTTTGGTTTTTTCCTCCTCCATCAGTTCGTTACTTTTTAGCGGCTTATATGGTGGGGGTCTACGCGAAGCCCCGCAAAGGGAGTTCCCCTTGGCGCTATTTCGCGTGTTGTACGTGAGGAAGCGGCCCTGCGTAGGGATTCCTATTTGCGTATATGTACCATAGGCAGAAGTATATATGATATATGCGTAAAGAACGTACCAAGGAGGGCACAAATTTGGCAAAAAAAAAGAAAAACAGGTGACAATTTAATCCTACTCTTTGGAGAACTTTTTCCCTTTACAGGGTTTTATTTTTTTTAAAAAATTGACTTAAGCGAATTTTATTTTTTCGAAAAGGGACCCGCGATTTTTAGTAAAATTTTACGACACTTGTTTCGCGCCATTCGATGCATGAACTGAACGGGTTTAAAAAAAAAGGGGAGAAAAAAACGGGAAAAATTGGCACGCAAAATGGGGGAGAAAAAAATTAGAACAGGAAAATCCGCGAAAGGATTGCTTAAAAGAATTGCAAATGTTTGACCCTAGCAGGTGGTAGCGTAGCCCTTTACATTTCTTTTTTCACAATTTAAAAAATAAAAATTTCAACCCTACAGGAACGAACTGTGGAAAGGGCTGAACGGAGGAGGCGGCAAATTTTTTAAAAATTGGAAAACAATAACCCGTGTGGAAATGGGAAAAAAAAGGAACACCTTTTTTGTTTCCCTTCTGCAGATTGTGGCATACTCAAATGAATATCTTCTTCGTAATAAAACATCCGCGAGGATTGTCCCAATTTAGTGTCAACCATACCGCGTCATAATGGAAAAAAAAAAAAAAAAAAAAAAACCTTAACATTGTAGTGACATATTTTCGAATTAAACGGCATATATTTATTGGTCCATTTTCGAAAGAAATAAATTCAAAGCGGTTAAAAGGAAAAAAGCCACGCTGGGAAAAGACTTCAACATTAAGGGGTATTTTTATGAAGAGAATAATTTCCCTTTTCCTTTGGGCCATTTTTAAATTAGAAAAAAAAAATAACACACAAAAAGTGCCACTGTATGTATAACCATATGTTGCTTTTTTTTCTTTTTTTTTTCACCTTGTGAGGAAAAAATTGTGATTTATACGTAAAATGTAGAAGACGTAAAATTGTACCGTCTACCAGAGGGGCGATGGCAAAATGGTGAAAGGGGAGTAGCAGGAAATATATGCTGGAAGGAAATGTTCATGCGGGGAATACTCCTGCAGGTGTTCACTCCCCCTTTTTAAAGCCTCCCCTGGGGAAAACATCACATCGTATGTTTGCTTTTCGGTTAGGTTGAAATAAAGGTGGGATACAATTCGCTTTCGTCGTGGAAGTAATATATACGTACAGCTGTACTGCCATGCGGTGTGGCGCCATACACTTTCTCCCTCCGTGGAATGAACAAACAATATTTTTTTATTTCCAAATGGAATAAATCAGGGCGGATAGGCGGATATAAAATCACGCCATCCTATCAAAGGGGACACGCACATAACGGCTGCTAAAATTGACCACATATTGGGCATATATAAATGACGCAAAAAATTATCCCGTCCATGCTGCATCGTATGCCCCCAGCTTTCGCGAATATTCAACGAATTTGGAGTGGTATGCCAACCCAGTTGATACACGGGGGGCGCCATTTCTCGAAAGTGGACAGGGGGGACATCATTCTGCTTACTCGTTGCCATGCGTGCAAAGCGGATGGCGAAGCGCACACTCGGCGACGTTGTTACGGCGAAAATGAGGCAAAAAATGGGAAAAAAAAAAATATATATACATATATATAATATAATAAAATAAAGCAGCGTATGTCGTTTTTTCCGTTGGGCGAACTGCCAACTGGGCGCACACCACCCGTTGTGCGTATGTTCGCACGTTGCAATTCCCCCCCACTTGCATACATACGCGCTGTGCGCACCACCCTCGCTGTGCACTTCCCGCACGTTTGAAGAATCGTCTTTCCTTTAGGGGACAGTCATTTGTTCGCTTTCACCGCTGCGCAGTAACTTTTTTGCGTTCGGTTGTCTTATCTTTTCCGCTGCTCCTTTAAGCGTGGCGTGGGTCTCTTGCCTGACGTGTTCACCCCCTGCGCGTAAAATTGCGCCAGGATGCGCACAGCATTGCGAAGTATGCCGAAGCACGCAGAAAAATTGCCCGACAATGCGCAGCGTAACAGTTGCGCAAAAGTGCATAAATGGCGCATTTATGACTCGCGTGGGGGAATAACGCTTTTTTTTTCTTTTTTTTTTCGCATTTTTTGGCAAAACGCAGCAGCCATTTTTTCCCCCGCTCAGTATGCAAGTATGCACATGAACATACGCGGATAAACGCGCAAAACTGCAAACAGACAAAATTCCACAGATATTCCCCCACCCCACGCAACACTGCTTAAAATTATTTTCCAACTTGACCAATTATAAAAATAAGCGAAAGGTAAAAATATTCCTTCTGCTGCATAGGTGAGTGTTTTATTTTATTTTTTTTTTTTTCCGAAGTGAACGGGATAGAGGAACTGGAAAAATAAAACCGCAGAAGCGTTATTTTCTCCCCCGATTTATCGCTCGCTGATCTGGAAACAAAGGCCAAATTGGCAACACGTACGCATCGCTGTGTGAGAGACACTTAGTTGAGGTAACTTCCCCCGGTGGGAGAAAAAAAAAATCGCAGCAGGAGTGTATTGCATGTATGTATGTATCCCTACGCACGTGTGCATACTCATGCGCGATTTCTAAGCGAGGGGGCTACGCCTGCCATCCAGAGGGAGCTTACGAACAATTCGTGCGGAGCGAGCAAACGAGCGGGAAATAGCCGTATAACGGCGGTTAACACGGAGTAACGCCGCATAACAATAGTTAACACGGAGTAACTCCTCATAACGTCGCTTCTTTGTGGTAGGCCGCGAAGAAGACAACCCGCTGCATAGGGAGCACCGCGCGCACCGGATAAAGAGGCCCCCCAAAAAAACATCTTCCATAAAGGGCTAAAACACCATGGGAGGATTTGGAAGCAAAAATATGGAATATTACAACTACGCCAGTATGAAGCTTCTGGAAAGAGACAAATACACAAATGAAAAGGAAGAGGAAGAGGACGACCAATACTGCAAGGAAACTGACATCCGAGAAGCAGTCAAAAAAGCGAGAGAAATACGAAACTGTAACTACAAAGAGTCGATGGATTTATATATAAAAGCGTTGAAAATGCTAAAAAAGTTAAAAGAAAATAACTCCAGAATATATAGAAATGTCCTCGAATTTGAAATAAGGCCACAAGAAATAGCTAGCAGTGCGCCGTTAAACACTAGTTTGGAAAAAAATATCCACATGAAAAAAGAGGGCGAAACAAATTACACGTGTGCTCCACCGAATGATAATCAAGCCATCTCGCTAAATAATAAAATTGCATCGCTGTACAACGAAATTGCAGACCTTTGTTGCATTCACGATTTTATAGAAAAATCCCTCTTTTATTATGATAAGGCTTGTTCGTATAACCCTTCCAAAATCGATTACATATACAAGAAAGGGGTTTTATTTCAACAAATGAATGACACGGAGAGGGCCATTAACACCTTCAAAATTATTCTGTCTGCGGAGCCGAACCATATTCCGACGTTATTTTCGCTGGGTAATTTGTACAGATATATAGATAACCACATTGCCCTTTCCTACTTTGAGGCCATCCTGAAAATCGAGCCAAATAACACCGAAGTGTTATCCCTCATTGCGTCCTGCTATGATAACTTGGGGAAACTGAATGAGGCCATTTCGTATCAGAATAAGGCCGTCCAGATCGACCCCGACAATTTCAACCACAAGAAGTTTGCCCAGAGGCTCATCGAAATGAAGTCCCAGAATTGAGTTCGCCCCTGCGCTTAGCCGTTTTCCTAAGCGGCGTGTGTGGCAGTGTGAGTGGTGGCGTGAGTGGCGGCATGCGTGGCGGCCTCATTAGGCTGTTCCACTTGCGCGCTCCACTTGGGCTCTCCCTTTTTTTGTGATATGCCCCCGATCGAGGTTAATTTTGTCCCCCCGCGAAAACGTGTACGCGTGCCCCTACACCCTCGGTACATGCAATGCATGGCAGAGGTAGCCCCCGCGAGGTGCGCACCAGTGACCTTTCCTTGTGTGTACGCCGTTTTGTTCTTCCCCCATCGATAAATTGTTAAATCGGTTTACCGCGCGTGTGTGTACCCCCCCCTATGTGTGTGCTTTTCTTTTTCCTTCCGTCCTGCCAATTTTGCCCCAACTTTCAACCGAAGCGTACGTGCATACCTACGGATGCCCCGCAGCTGCGCCTGTTCGTCGGTACAATTTAAAATGAGAAGACACGCGCGCGCGTATTTAGTACATGCCGACGAGGTGGCTCGAATCGGCTTCGCGCCCCCCGGCTGAGGGGGCAGCAGGGTGATGTTTGCTGCGGTCTAGCAAAAGTACACAAATGGGCAAAGAAAAAAAGGGGAAAAAAGGAAAAAAAACACATCCGTTTGATTCACAAAATGGGAAAAAAAAACGTACCCTTTTTATCCTCACAAAATGACAAAAAAAATGATCACAGCATGGCGAACGGGGGTGGCGCTGGTCCCCCCATCGCGACAACAAAAAAAAAAAAAAAAAAAAAAAAAAGAAATACAAAGAAATACAAAGCACTGCGCGCAGGAAATCCAGATGGACAAACATACAAATGCGTACTCCACGATTTGATGGGAAACAAAGTGGCACAAAAATAAAATGGCCGCTTTTCCTCCCCCACTAATCGTCAAAAGTCGATAAGAAAAGGGACTCCACAAAATCGAACAGGACTTTGTGTATCCATACGTACGGCCTGAAGCCAGACAAAAACAACCCCTCATTGCCCCTCTTGTACAACAAATAAATGAGGTTATTATTTTTTGAAATTTTTATGATGTCAAAATGAGTGAAATGGAAATTTCTGGAGTCGGAGCAGAAAATGAAAACCAGGGGAAATTGGAAATGTTCAATATTTTTCGAAATAAATTGATTGGCTGAATCTTGTAGCATGTAAAAAAAAACCTTTAACAATTTGTAATCCTTTGGATAAAAAAAATGGGGAATTATGATGGACATGTCACTGGTAGAGACAAAACTGCTATTCCGCTTAAACTCTTTTTTTTCATTCAGGAAATTTATTTCTTTCGTGAATTGGTAAAATTTGTGGCTCCCGCAAAAGCTGAAATAGGCCTCTTCGTTAAAATACGTGCATATGTATATCCATACTAGGTAATTGTACACGTTATAAATGAAGGTGAGGTTAAACAAAAATTTTTCTTGCGCGTTTCCTTGGAAGTTGTTTTCTTCAAAATAGATTTTCCACTTGTCGTAGATAGCCTTGGCATTAAAATACGCTCTCATTGCGCTTTCGAACGATTCGTCACGTGGGGTACTTCCCCCGTATATTTTATTCACCTCTTTCTGTGCGCTGCAGCGTTGTTCTTTCGAGGGAGGCGCCCCGTTCGGGGAGTCCCCCTCGTTGGTTAGGCCCTCCAGGTGGGCGAAGCAGTCGTAATTGGGGAAGTCTCCACTTGGGAAGTCCCCACTTGGGGGGCCACAATTGGGGGACACCCCATTTGCAAAGTCACAATCGTTGGGGAATTTAGAGCCCCCCTCGCGCTCGCCACACAGCAACGATATGTCCGCTTCGAAGAAGTTCCCCTGGAAGCAGCACTCACGCTGCTTGGAAGAGCGTGCCACCTCGCCGTTGCCACTCAAAATGGGCACATGCGCGTTGCCGGACTGATCTCCCAAATGGCTACCATCGTGATGATTCTGCCAGACGAGAGGGCTCCCTCTGAAGAAGCTCTGATTCGTTGCGCTTTCTCTACTCTTGTTGGTGGTGCTAAACAGATGACTGTCTTCGTCATTCGTCAAGTGGGTATGATAAATGTCGAGGTGTCCATCGTTCATGTCGTTCGGAATGGGTTCATGGCCGCTGCTACGCCTGACGTTGTGAAGACCCTCACCGTTGCGACAATCACTGTTACGACCTTCACTGCTTTGTGTGGGTTTTCCTATGCTGAGGAAACTTCCCTTCTTACCGCTGACACTGCACCGACTTCCGTTTTGGTAATTATCATTGGGATCAATTTTAACAAAGCTGGGGGAGGAGCGGTTATCGTCGCCATTAGTTGGTTTACTGGGGTAATTCGGGAAATCCCCACCGCTTGGATTTCCATCGAAAGGAATTTCTCCACTGTTAGGCGGTAGGTCAGAAACGGGGTGTGCACTTAACGCAGCTCGGCCATCTTCCCCATTATTAACACCTTTCACGCGCTTTTCTGCCCCCTCCCTACTGGTGGGCAATCCAAAGAGCAAGGTGCCCCCCAAGCTACTCCCACCCCCTTGGGAACCTCGCCTATTTGGTGCCTCAAAACTGACACGGTGAAATAAAGACGCCTTGAAAAACTTCGTCAACTCACTTGTGCAGGAGAAGAAGTACCTCTGCTTAATGAGGGTCGAAAAGGATTTCAAAAAAATATGCACAGAATAAAAAAGCGTATGTATAAGGGAAAATTTTTTTTTTTGCGTCTCGTGAAAATCATCTGGATAATTAAATATGTCAAACATATTATTGTAGGAAAAATTTATTAAAAGGCAAATTTCTTTTGTGTGTTTTTTTCCATATTCATCACATGTGGAGGTATCCGAATAATCACTTTCTTCTTCCGGAAGTAGTGCATTTTTATTTTTAATAAATGAGTTGATTATCATTTGATCTCTGTCCATGACATTTTTTTCTTGCTGTGTTTTTTTACATTCGACGTTTTTGAAATTACTTGTGATTTTATTTTTTATTCGGAAAAAGCTGTACCTAAATTTTTGCGAAATTCCTGACGCGTCCTCCACCTGTCGCCCCTCCTTCATCATCTTCGCTTCTTTATTTCGGAATTTGTCAAGTACGTTTATTTTTATCATTTTTTTTTTTTTCTTCATCGAACTTGTGTCAAAGTCGGGGGGGGGGCCTTCGATCGGCTTGGGTTCCTCTCCGTCGTTGGGGGGGTGGACACGATCTTCGTCCTGGTCATCATTGCGGTTATCACTACGGTCACCATTGCGGTCATCATTATGCTTTCCCTTGTCTTCCCCTCCACTTTCATCACATTGTCCGCCTCCACTATCCGCCGCTTCTTTACGGAGTTTCTTCTCACCACGCGCTGTGCCGAGGGAGATGGTCGGCCCATCGCCATCCAGGTCTTCCCCCTCACCCGCCGCAAAATGGGCCAAACGGGGGTTCCCCCGTTGGTCGCTGTCCTCATTGTTGCAATGGGGATTGCCCTCCTTATCGCTGTGTTCGTCGCTTCTGTTCCTGTCGCTTTTAAAGTTATATTTAAACATGTCAGCATACAAATTGTTGTCCTCTTCCATCGCAGTAACTGCGTTAAATTCGCTCTCCTTCACGAAGTTGTTTTTTCCCCAAATGTCTTTACCTTTGTTAAAAAAATTTAATTTGGATATATTCATAAATGACTCTATTTTTTTCTTTTTCCATTTTTCTTTCATATTTTTTATTTTTTCCATATGTTTTTTTTTTTTTTTTTTTTCAAAAATGGCTGAGTCATTAATGTCACCCTTCCCCTCATGTGTGTGTCTATCATCGGATTCTTCGTCTCCCCCTTCGTGATGGCCATCCGCATAATCCGAGTAGTCCTGCTCAGCTTCGTATTGTTCTTCTGCTTTGCCTTCTGTGCTGTGCCCTACCATGGGCCGCTTATTCGCCACTTCATCAGGGCTACCTCTCACGGGGTGATTATCCATCTGGTCATCCACCCCGTGTATGCGTATCACAGGCAGGTTAGCCGCTCCGTAAGAGACTCCATGTGACTCATTCGAGTTTTCCTCCAAAATATGTTGGCTACTGGCAGGAGGCTGTCCCCCCGGGTGGTCCTTCACATGGTCATGTTGCAAAATGGAATTTTCATCCTTTCGCAGTTTCACGTCAGATATCAAATTTTCAATGTGCCATTTTTTGATCTCTTTAAAGGCGTTTTTCCCATTTGTCTGTTCACTTTCGACTTTTTTTTTTTCTTTAAAAAAAATGTTCATAATATTATTTTTATAACTCTGCTGATTTGTCATTTCGCCTTCTTCTTCGCTTTTGTTTGCCTGCCCAATTTTCGAATTGTTTTTTTTTTTTTCTTTACTCTGATTGTTTAGTGGGTCCACTTTCTGGTCGGCGTTCCCCTTCGCTTTGTAATTTAATAGGGGGTATTTGTACGGACTGGCGTTGTGCAAATTAAAATGGGGAGTTTTGCTACTATCACCTGCTGTTTTGTTTTTTTTTTTTTTGTAAATTTTTTCCAAAAAGTAATTTAGCAGAATATTTGTTCCATCATTGAAGCCGAGGAAAACGAAATTGTGATTTTTAAAAATTGATTTAAAATGTGCCATGGCGATATTCAAGTCGTTGTAGTTGTCGCTGTAAAAGGAGAATGGGCACGAGAAAAGCGGCGCGTTGAAATGGGCGTTTGTTCCTCCCCCAGCATGTACCTCTCCATCCTCCCCCGTTTTTACATTTGCACACGTTTTTAACGTCGCCTCTACAGTGGGATCGTCACATGCAGTTCTGGTTCTATCACTGTTGATCTTTTCGGCGACTCGATTAGCATCCTTGTCTTCCTCGCGACCGCGCTTCTTCTCATCATGGAGGAGATTTTCACTCAAGGGGGGGTCCTCCTGACCTTTCTTGTAAGATGAAACAACCTGTTGCGGTTGCATTGCACTGTTTCCATGCGCACTCCCATGGAGGTACTGCTGGTCTACATTTCCGTTTGGCGTTCCCCCTATAGCGGCACCATTTCTACCTTCCACATTGGCCATATTGAGTATGTTGGCATTTTTGTTGCTAAAAATGAACGGAATGGACAAGCCAAAATTGATGTTAATATGAACATGCACACAGATATATCCCAGCAATTTGGCGATAACGGTGAAGGAGTCTATTTTGACATCTTTCGCAAGCACGTAATATAGAGGGACTCCGTTCTTTACTTCTTCTATGTTAACATAATTGTAAAATATTTCTGGCACGATTACGATTATGCCTTTCACATTTTTGTACTTCCACTTATTCATGTGGGTCCTTATTTTATCCTCCACAGCGTTTTCGCTGCTGCCGTTCCTGTGTAGCTTGTTCTTCTGTTCTGGTTGGCACTTTTGCGAATCTGCCTTCAGTCCATTCTGCTTCCTGCCTGTGCGTCCTTCTGCCGGTTCTTCTACAGTGGATGACTTCCCCGAGAGGGAGCTCTGATGTCCACTTCGTTCGTCGCATGTGTCGAATTGTTCCCCCCGCAGGTGGTCTCCCCTCACTGTGGTTTCTTCCTCCATTATGGCTTCTTCCCTCACTATGGCTTCTCCCCCCTGTGTGGCACACCTCTCATTGTCCCCATTTGCCACGTTCTGCCCAAGGTGACCCTTCGCTGCCCCCCCCTCGGGTGGGTCCCTCCCATCCACATGGGGCTCACTAGACTTCTTTAAGAATTCCTCCTTAAATATGCAGGCAAACTGGAAATACTGAATGAGGACCGTATCTTGCAGGTAGAGAAACTGCACATGGGCATCCTGCGTGGGTCCAATATTCAGCGCGGCTTTCCATTTCTGGTCAATTAAAATGAGTTTTATTTTTTTCTCCTGTTTTATATTTACCAAATCGTACAAGTCAATTTCGTAGTTATCCTTTTTCAAACTTTCGCAATTTTTTTTTTTTTTCTTAACGGTACAATTGGGCAGGTAGTAGTCCACAATTACAACGCCAAAATTGTTGTTATTAAGAACTTCCCTCGTGTTGATTTTTGACTTGAGGCAGATATTTTCGTACACTCGGGTATATTCAATTATGAGGAAGAAAAATTGCCACAATTTATTTCGCACCCATTTTATTATTTGGCCAACAGTTATTCCTATGGAGTGCCATAAGTTTAGTGCTCCTTTCCATTCTGTCTTACCCGGGTTGCTCTTGTTTGGCTTCTTTTTTTTTTCTTTCGTTTTTTTCCATATGAGGTGATTTACGTATGTCTTCTTTTTTTCCAAGTAAACGTAGAAGATGTGTACAAACAGCTGTTGCAGCACTGGGTGCATCAGGTAAAGCGGGCTCCGGTAGACTCGCTCCAGGCTGCTGCATCTGGTGGGGGGGGAACAGAGTTACATGGTGTGTGATGAAACAGAGTTGCATGGTGAGTAATGAAGCAGAGCTGCATGGTGAGTAATGAAGCAGAGCTGCATGGTGGGTAATGAAACAGAGCTGCATGGTGGGTAATGAAATTGCGTCTCAGTTGATTCACTTCGTTTTGCAGATCAGACATAGAAAGACACGATGGGGAACATTTCATGTTGCGCCTTCTCCCTCGATGGGCAGCCTTTTTGGCACGTTTCACTGGTTGGCTAGCACACCAAAAATGGGGGACAACCGCGGGGCGACCTCCTCCTTTTCTTACCCCTTAAGAATCCGCAGAGATTTGTTTCCAATCGAAAAGACCAACCCCTTTGCGCAAAAATTATAATCGAATATAAAAAATAAAATTAACAAAACAAAGAGGATGGTAAATAAATCCATTATTGTCACTCTTTAGGGAATCTCGTGGGCGGGTCGGCGTGCTTGGCCTTTCCCTCGGCAGGAGGCATTTTCGCGCTCGCAGGGGGGGTTCGTACATGCGTCAATGTGTATATGGGCCAATAGGTACCTGCGCCAATAGGTATATGCGCCAATAGGTATATGCGTCAATATGTACCTGCGCCAATGCGTATATGCGCCAATATGTACCTACGCCAATACGTACATATGCCAATTCATACACCCCTGAACCGCACGGGCTTGTACGCCCAGGTCACCAAAGTCGCTTCCGCTCGATGGGCAACCGAACGGGAGCAAACTCCTCTGCGCGCCGGTCGCGGAGTTCATTCTGCATCCCCCCTCCTATTTTCCCAAGCGCCATGACATGATGGCGGGGGATGATAGGCGTACGCGCAACACGTCAGCGCGGCGTTTACAAGCAGAAGTTCGCATGCCCCCACGGTGGACCTTCGTGCAAACGAGCGGCTAAAAGGTTCCCATCAACAGGTTAGGAAAAATAGCTACAAAAAAAAATGACATATTTATTTCCTGTTTAGTGGATTCCCTCAGTGGAGTTTTTCTTTTTTTTTTTTTTTTTTTTTTTTCCTTTTCCTTACCGCGTAAATTGCGTTCACCCCTGCGTGGCTGCCAAAACGTCGGGCACTTCCTTTTACTGAAAAAATTAATCACGGATCCGGAAGTTTCGATTTGTGGATGTGCCAGTGGGCGGAGCGCGGACAGTGCCCCTATTTTAGCGGCATATAAAAAAGGGGAACAAACAAAGGTGGCGTACCGCAAAAAATGCTGCTTCCTGTTTGATTTTTTTTTCCCGCAAGGCTAATCAGGCGAATGCGCGACGACGCGTGATGATACGCCCACCCGTAGGCGCAAGCGCGAAGCGAATTTGACATTAAACGAAGAGGTAAAGCGGTAACGCGGTATCGCGGCAAAGGGGTAACGCGGTAACGTGGCAACACGGCAACACCGCAACACAGACGGAGGGCGCGCCAACCCACCATCCCACTTCAGCGAGGAGAATAAACCGTGCGGGGTGAACCCCTCCACCGAATATCCCCGCAGAGAAAAAATGGCGTCGAAGAATAGAACCTACCGAGAGGACCATGCGGATGAATACTACCACGGGGGCGAGAAGGCCAAAGGGAAGTTTTACACCCGAGGAGGTGGAGGTGGAAGCAGCGGATGGGATGGGCACGACAAGGAAAGGGACGAAGCGTGGGAGTATCACGACAGGAGCAGAAATGCCCACCAGGATAATTTCGCCGCAAGGGAGTACGACGGCAGGTATAGGGAGAGGGGCTACGGTGAGAGGCACGAGTCGAGGCATGGCGATAGGGGGGACAGAACGGATCGACCGTACGACAAATACGATGAAGACCGGCAGGAGTACGACCCCAAGAGGGGGAAGAGGAAGTACGAAGAGAGGAGGAACGGCCGAGTGAGCCCAGAAAGGGGATATGGGGGGAGAGGCGACTCGGAGCATTATGAGAAGTACGGCAGTAACAGAGCTGCGGGGGGAGCGGATGACGGGGAGAGGGAAAACAGGAAGGGCTGGGCTAGCCATCACGGTTACGGTAAAGAGGGGTACAGAGGTGGCTACAGAGATAGCTACCGAGATGGCTACCGAGATGGCTACCGAGATGACCACAGAGATGACCACAGAGACAGCTACAGGGATAGCTACCGAGATGGCCACCGGAGAAACGAGCACAAGTCATTTTCCAGATACAGGGAGAGCGAAAGGAGGGGGTCGTACAATAACAGCAGCGTGGAGGATAGCCAGAGTGAGTATGCGTCCGGGTCGGATGACGGGAACGATAAATACTGTCCGTACGGCCAGAAGAAATACAAAGTGGGGGAAAACTCAGATGAGCAAGGGGAGTTCACAAGGGGGAGTTACTCCCGCGGGGGGTACCCCTATGGAAGTCACACACACAGTGGATACACCCGTGAGGGATTCACAACGAGAAAAATAAACAACGTAAATGATGTGCTGGAAATGAAGAGCAACATAGAATTGTCCAGATTTATTTTTATTTACAAATTGGGAGAAAACATAACAGAAGAAGAAATTGATGAAATGATGAGGAACACAGCCATCAGTAATGCATTCTCTCTACCAGTCAACATATATATAAATAGGCTGTCTTTCTTTTCTGTGAAGGATGAACTGTTCGTAAGGGAGGGTCTCGAATTTATAAAAAATAATTCCTATTTTAATAATATCCAGTTGAGCATATTAAACACACAAATGAATAATCAGATTAACGACGACCGATGCTGCATCGTTGAGTTCCCATCCAATGAGGCATCCGCAAAGTTGTTTTCCTTATATGAGAAGAATAAGTGCTGTATCGAAATGGGTAAGAACACCTCGTATATATTTCCCCTATTCAAGCTGAAGAAAAAAGTGAATAAAATTGTGGAAGATAAACAGGCGCAAAAGAAATTCTATGATTGGTACTGCTCCTATTGTAACTTTCTCAACTTCTCTCGTAGAACTGCTTGTTTTTTTTGCAAAGAAACGAAAAGTAGCGATGCGAAAATGGTGGAGAGCGAGACGAAGATTCCTCCTAACGTGTTTATGAAGAATGGCGCCGTGATGGGCACCGCTGCTGTTGCTGTTGCTCCCCAGGAGGGGGGACTCTACGGGGCGAAGGGTGTATTTAGCGGCATGCCCAACGTGGAGCAAGCGGCGTTTGTCCTCCCCGGCAGCAGCGCCTTCCTTGGGGCGAACGGCTTGCCGAATTCGGAGGCCGACCTGAGTCAGCAGGAAGTCAACCCCGCAGTTGCAGCGGTAGCGGCAGTCGCAGGGGGGGCAGCAGTGGCAGGATTGGCAGCAACCGCCGCTACCTCTGCAACCGCCGTCGGGGGAGCGTACCCGGTGAACGTGCCACCCCTGCTGCGAGGGGAAGAAAACGCGACGGACAATTTCGAAACGTCCATCAAGGAAATCCTAGAGGATGTCGAAAAAACCAACATGCTGATACTGAAAGATATAGATGGGAGCATCCCAAACAAAGACCTTTTAAAGTTCCTAAACGAAGTGTTCGAAAATAGACACGTGAATTATCTCTACCTGTTTAATGATGTAAGGAGCTCAAATAAAAGGAAGGGCTTCTGCTTCGTGGAATTTGAGATGCCCAGTTACGCAGAGCAAATGATGAGCGAGTTGGAAGGAAATTTCTACATCAATTATAAAAATGATTTTTTCAAATTAGATTATGTGTACGAAAAGGGAAAGGAATATTTTTTCCATTCCATCAACTTGGCAAAACTGAATATAAATAAATCAGCTGCAACTGTGCTTATGAAAAATTATATTCCTCATTTTAACTTCTTCGTTAGCTACATGGAGACCGTAGTAAATATGATGAGCATAAAGAACTACACGTTCTTCCTCCTTTGGTCTTCCCAAGTGATTATACTTAAGAAGGAGAAACCCGCACTGAGTGAATTTTTTTTTGATTACAACACCCATTATTATTACCACCCGGTTTTTCAGATTTATTTTGACAATAATACGAATTTTTATATGTCCCTTTCTAAGGGGTACTACATTTGGAATGACAAAATTAAGTGCCTCGTGAGGATGTACATGGGGAATGAGCAGCAGGTAGGCGCCGACCAGGGCGCGGGTGATGAGAAGGCACTGGGGATCAACACATCCGCCACGTTGGGCACTTCAGACCAGGAGGAGCAGCATCGGGAGGGAAGCAAGGAGGACACTCCCAGGGGACATCCCCTCCAGGCAGTGGATAGCGGCGAGCTGACCGCGCAGGAGAATGATCCCACCGCTGGGGCAGGCGGCTTGGCAAGTAGGATGGGTAGTGGCGTGCCTAATAGCGCGGCCGACAATCGCGGTGGTAACGAACCCATGGGCACTGCAAACCCCACCACCACCGCTTACCCCAGCGGTGGGGGGAAGGTGGCCGATCCAAATTTGCCCCCTAATGAAGAGACCCCCAAAAATACAGCCCTAGACAAAATATCCAGCCTAGTGGAAAGAGCCAAGATGATAGCCCTGGCCTCCAAAAAGAACATCGAGCAAATGAACATGAACGAAGCGAGCTCAACCAATGTAGAAAAAAAAAGCAAAGAAATAATTAAGAAGCATTTCGCTACCGACTCGGCTGATGAGGATAACGACGACCTTTCGGACAAGGAAGAGTTGCAAAAAAAAGGACACCACAGCAGCAATGCGTATAGCAAGGGTAGCCAACTGAATAAGGGGCCCAGTAGAATCACCAGCACAGCGATGGAAGGAAGCGGTAGTTACCATAAAGGTTCATACAAGACGAAGAACTCCCTAATTGAGAGCCTCGCCAAAGTACAGAATAGGGGGCAGTGGGCTGGCGCCACGAAGGAGCACAATAACAATGCGAGCAGTTTGAGTGAACCCAATAGAGTACCCAATTTGGAGGCAGTCAAAGGAGAAGGGACAAACGAGCACTCCTCCAACAGTGGCAACGATTTGAACATCTGTTTTATTTGCCTGCGGAAGTTTGCAAATGCACATCTTTTGCAGAAGCATGTCGATATGTCCTCCCTGCATAAGAGGAACTTCCAGCTGGCGATGGACGTTGTGAGTGCTGGTTAGTCCGACCGATGGGTGGAGATGTTTAATAGGGGGAGCGTGGAGGACATGTCGAGCGGTGTACAGCGGGGAAAGTGGCCCCTTTTTTGGAAGTCCCCTCATGCTCACGTCCGCATTTGTGTGCAAATTGGTTGCTTAATTTGTTACCCCTTTGAAGTGATTTTTTTTAAAAAAACGGAAAATTTCACGTTTTGCAGAGCACGTGTGTACGTGTATACGCAAGTGGGTAGTTTCTTCTCCCCACTACAGCGTCATTTTTTTTTTGCCCCACCTCTGCACTCGCAAAAGGGCATTCCCAGCGAAGGGTATTCCCAGCAAAGGGGATTCGCAGCAAAGGTCCTTCTCAACGAAGGGCATTTTCAACATTTCCCCCATCACGACAAGCGCATGCAGCATGTTCACATGTACCATGTGGCTCACCAACTTTTGTTCACCCGTCCGTTTTATATTTTTTTTTTATTATGCTGTTGGGTCCGTTTGGGCGTACCTATTTTGGTGCCTCACAAAAAGGGGGCAAAAGAGGAGGGCATATTAAATAAAAGGAGAAGTAGCCAATATGGGACTGCTTCCCCACTTCCAACAAATCAACATCGAGAGTAAAACTTTCACAGGGATGATGGTGTTTACCGAACGTTTGTGAATGGATACTGCTCCCCCCTTTTTCGGGGCTTCAAATTTGCACCTGCGTGCGTTGACCTTTAGAAATGCAGTGGCGATTCAGTGAATGACACTGTCAGGTAACATTTCTGTATTTTTTTTTTTTTTTTTTTCCATTGCGCTCACAGGCGGTGATGAGAAATTCGCCCCCCTCGTTGGCTAGCGAAAGAGGGCCACTCCATCTCTCCGCGTTGTTCCACTGTGAGTACATCGGTACACGCCGAATGGTGATACGTAAGTTTCATTCCTCTCCAATGTGGGTTCCGGTATGCATGCGCGGCTGCGTGACTCATTTTGAGGCATTTTAAACGGCATGGAAATTTTGTGGGAAAGCTTTTCTCTTCGCCGATTTTCCCGTTTTGCGCAGGGCGTGCCATTTTGATGCCCAATTTGTTGGCTCGCTCGGAAAGGCTGCTCAGTTGCAAGGCCCCCGTTTGGTATCACCCGGACGGGGGATGCCCTCAATTGGTGAGTCCAGTTGTGTGGCCTGCGAAGAAACGCACACCTCAGCGGTTTCGCAGATGAGCAGCTTCACAGAGAAACAGCTTCGCATCTTCTCACCTTCGCATCTTCACAGCTTCGCACCTTCGCATCTTCACACCTTCTCACGTTCCCACCTCCGCACATCGCAGCTGCCCCGCGAGCATGCACAAGCATGAAGACATCGGGGGGAAGGGCCCCCCGGCGAGCGAGGAGCGTCTGGCGAGGAACCACCTGATCCTGGTGGTGGACGTAAACTTCATGATCTGGTGCGAAGGACTGAAAATTAAATTCGACAAGAACAACGTAAAAACGTTGAGGCTGCCGGAGTTCCTAAAGTCTACATTTCATTTCGTACGTTTCTACTGCCTAATGAGCAACGCAGAGAGAATATGCATCATAGCAACATCGTTACGGAGCTGTAAAATTCTGTATGAAAACTACGTGTCGTATGCAAAGAACAATTTGACCGAAAGGGACTACTGTGAGGAGGCATACAACAAGCTAATCGAATTTTTAAGTGAAAATAAAACAGAAAAAATGATGGAGAGTAGCCTATCATCAGCACTGGCAGTGGCCCTATGCTACAATCACAGAATTGTTAATATGTATGAGAATATGAAAGGCAGGATCTTCTTGCTGGACATTTCAAATGAGACCTATGTATACACCAATCAGTATACACAATTAATGAACATAGCATATAATGCCAAAAGGAATAACATCATAATTGATGTTTTTTCGCTTAACTGTAAAATACAGCTGTTGGAACAAATTTGCAACATTACGAATGGCCTCTACATTGATAGCAGCATTTTTTTTAATGTAAATTGTACAGATAATATTGAGGATGTGCTCACGCAGACGATGATTTTTTGGTTCCTTCCTTCTAACAATACTAGGAAATATTTTTCCAATACGTATCTAAATGATGATACCAACATTGCTGTCTGCTCTTGCCATAACAAGCAGGTGGACATTGCCTACATCTGCTCCTGCTGTTTGGCCATTTACTGTTCTGAGAAGGATGAGAAAACGAATAAGGAAAGAACTTCTTGCTTCGTTTGCAAGACGCGCTTTACGAAGGCGCTCCTGCGCAACAAAGTGGTCTCCGACTTGGACTTCTCCTCCATTTGAGGTGCGCAGTGGTCGTAACATGTCTACGCTGTGGTGAGTGTACGTCTTTACCCCCCTGCGTGCCCCCATTTGGGTTGCTCGATTGCTCAATTGATCGATCGCTTCCCTTCCACTTTTTTTTGCCTCCTTTTTTGTACCACTGCCCCCGCAGCACCGCCGACAACTTTCGCAAAAAAAAACTTCCACACCCGTGCAGTGCGCACCTTCGTGTAACACATAATAGCTATTTTTCTAATTATCTTAAAAAAAAGGAGTAAAAAAAAAAAATGAAATAAATATATTATTAAGTTAAGTTGTAAAAAGGGGAGGAAAAAAAAAAAAAAAAAATTCGCTGTATACGCACACGTATACGTATGCACGTTTACAAAAGGGCATATATACACATAGACATATACAGGCATGAATTTAAATTAGAAGGCAAAGGGAAGGGGAGCTAAGGATGCGTAACAGAGGAACACGTATGAACAACACATGTTTTGCCTGCTTGTAGACATGGACGTATACATTAAACTAAAAAAAGCTATCACAAGAGGAGAGAGAGTTGGCATAAAAATGAGAAATGATTAAGGTATGAGAGAAAACGTGGGTGCGTAAAATCATTAAAAAAAAAAAAAAGGGGGGGGAGGGGGACATGCACGTGGGAGAGGGGTGCGGGCGTACCTCCATAAATATATATAACAACGCATGTACGCTGGTGCGAATGGGCCAAGTTGCAATGGCTGGCGAATGCGGGCAAATCTGCGCGAATATATGCAGCTACACATTTGTGCATATGTACAGATGTATATGCCGACACATGCGAATACGCCCGCCCCGCGCAGAGCTCTTCCATATACACGAAAAAGAGCGAGACAAATTAATTTCTTTTTTTTTTTTTTTTTTCCTTCACTTCATATGTGTCAAATTTTTTATATGAATTTTTTACACGCACAAGGTAATAGGTGGAGAGGGGGCATACATATATGGCTCTCACTTCGCTATATTTCTTCGGTATGAGCGTGTGGGGAGAAAACCCTCCGGCTGCAAAGAATGAGCGAAATGGGCATAATCACCAAAAGTACTATATATACGCGCGCTACTGGCCCTGCTAGCTGTGCATGAAGGTACACGCTGAAGGTGTGCTCCCTCTCTGGGCAGACTTAAATTTGAATTCATTGAAAATGTTTACACGCGGTGGGAAAAGCGGTCCTCCCCCAGATTCATCCACCCTGCACCGTGGGCCATAATACACCCCATGGGCTATAAACCCAAACTGTTAAACCGCCCAGTTGATTCACTTATCCGTTCTACTGCTCTACGGGACTCATGCAGCGGGCCCCAATATGAGGGTCCGCCAAAAAGGCAGTCCTCCCCAATGTTCCGATCGCACGTCCAAGTTAAACTTCCCCATTGAAGGGCAGCACCAGCTTCTTCCCATACCATTTGGCCATCGCAAAGTAGTAGAAAAAGTCAATGTATAGAAGAGTCTGGATAAGCCCCCCTAACCAGCCAACGACGTTAACGTATGGTTTCTCATCAAAGAAATATCTATAGATCCAATTGAGTATGTAAAAGGCTCTGTACATCCCCATGGTGATAACATAATGGGAGGTGATGTTTTCCACTTCTCTCTGCTTCTCTAGCAGCACTAGTTGGGGGAGAATTGCCACACTTTCAAGCCATATGGAAAAGGACCACAGGATGTTGTACAGGTTGTACGTCTTGCACGTTAGGAGACTTAGCACTGCACGGGTGGGGGGGGGGGGGGGGAAAATGAAGAATCACACGTGGGGGGATAGCAAAGCAGGAACGTTTGCGAGACATAACCGCAAATTGCAATAACGCTGAGTGATTCCACAATTATGGCGCATCTGCTTTGCCTCCAGTAGGACAACGCGCCCTCCATACCTAAACAGGGGGGGATCAAATACTTCTCGCTCTTAAAATTGTCCACTTTCCTGTTGTACGTTTGCGAGATGGGCAGCTTGAATCTGATTAGATATATCGTGTACGCTATGGTCAGTATGAAGGTTATTTTCATCACAGTGTTGTAGAAGCTGACGAACACGAAGAAGAGGTCGATGTATCTGTAGGGGGGAAAGGGGGCACGGGTGATATGTCACATGGGTGGTATCACATGGGTGGTATCACATAGGTGGTATCACATGGGTGGTGTCACATGGGTGATGCCACATGGGTGGTGTCACATGGGTGGTGTCACATGGGTGGTGTCACATGGGTGGTGTCACATGGGTGGTGTCACATGGGTGGTGTCACATGGGTGATGCCACATGGGTGGTGTCACATGGGTGGTGTCACATGGGTGGTGTCACATGGGTGGTGTCACATGGGTGGTGTCACATGGGTGGTGTCACATGGGTGATGCCACTTAGGTGCAGGGGCTCCATATCGCTTCTACAAATGCACACAGCAGGGGCAACCGCTCCGAGCGCTCCTCCCCCCTCACCTGCACAAGAAAACTATCAAATACAACTCCTGCATGCGGCATGATATCCCAATACAATTTTTGGACTTCTTCAATTTCATAATGAGTATATACATACTCACGAGGTGTAAGATGTCTCCTATCAGTCTGAATATATTCATTTTGTCATTAACTGGTTTTCTTAAAAAATGGGTTAGGGTTGGTTCACTCTTTATGGAGGCAAGTTTGTTAACGTAGCTGTGCTCTGTCTTGGCTGTTTTGCACAATTTTCGCGATGCTTCATTCAGAAGGATGCGGGGTGCCTAAAGGGGAGCGTCACATAATTTGGCAGGCGTGTGCGTATCTGTATGTGTCACGGGTGGGGATAATCATACAAGCAAATGGGCAAATGGGCAACGGGAGAGGGATATCCCCCGGACAGAACAGAACCCGTGTGCGCTCTGCGTCGCCACCCGTTCTGTGCCCCCATAAAAGTGGACTTGAACATACTTACGTTTGTGCTCAGTGAATGTGCACTGGCCGCGGGGTAAAATGGCCGATAATTGCTCAATTGGCGAGATTTATTTCGTATTTATAGGGGCAAAAAAAAAGGGGGAACAAGAAAATCGGCGTTTGTTCATATGTGCAAATACATACACATGTGCACTCCTCGGGGATGCTAAAACTGGTATGAATACAGCCTCTTCGCCTGCACAAGCATGTTCACACGAGTTCGTTTCTTCCTCAAGCGTGCCTTTTCATATTCACCACAGGGCGCAGGTGGATGCAATTTATTACAGTTGAAAGTATGGAAGCCGCTATATAAGAACAGGTTGTATACAGGGGATGCGGTAACATGACAAAGTGTTTTATACGTCATTCACGTATACATAAATTAAATCATTCTTTTGGTCCACGCGTAAAGGGAAAAAGGTTGCTACTTATATATGTGGTTGGGGGGGAGTCGCACAGGCAAATGTGGCAAGCGACGCGTACACTTAACGTATACATATATATATATATATGTACATGTACACGTACGTATGTACCCCCGTATGGTTATCTTTTTTTTTTCATAAGTCCGTCATGCATACAGCACACGTTTGGCAATTTCGTTCGATGGCTGGCGCAAGCGCGGCTAAGAAAGCGTGAATGATATGGTAAAATGAAACGTAACTTTACGCGAAAGGATCACGCCAGGGGTACCCGCGCAAAAGGTATATAAGAAAATTGTGAACGAAAGGTACGTACGAAGGGTATGCACGAAAGGTATCACGAGAGTTTCACGGAGGATATCCGAAAATTGTCACGAAAGCTATCACGAAAGTTATATACGCAAATTACAAACGCAACAGAAAGGAGCCTTGTACAAACGTAAAATTTACAAACGCGTTTTGTTCAGTGCAGCACGAAACGCTGGTTTAATTCTCATGCAAGGTGGAAAAATGAAAAAAAAAAAATGACAAAAATGTTTTGAGAAAAAGGCAATGAAAAGCTACGTGGGATGAAGCGAAATAAAAAAAATTGTAACTTTGCGAATATGCCGCTTATAAGGCGAAGAAAATTAGCAATGCTTGCCGCAAGGCTTTCAAGGCGTAACTCACGCGTGTGGTTATACGCATATATTTTGCGTATATAAATATGTATATATGTATGTATATATGTATGTATATATGTATGTATATATGTATGTATATATATATGTAGCCCTTGCACTTACAAGTCCACGCCTAGTGGATTGCCACGTACAGCCATACACGTACCTACGCGGAGTAACCATTTGTGCGTTCTCATGAGCCACTGCTCATCTGCCCACGCCCATCTGCCACTTGCGCGTGCTTTCAATCGCACGTGAAAAAATAAATACGCCCTCTCTCCCTGCCGCTGCCCCCGCGCATATTTTTACGCGCCTATTTAAGGTATACATAAATTTGTTCATGTACTGTACCACTTTTTTGCGTATATTACTATTGTGAGGCCCAAAAGAAGGGGGGTAATTTACAATGCCGTGTATTTTTTTAGAGGTTATATGTAGGTGTTCCTTTTTTCTTTTAAAACCATGTTGTGAAAAAATCGTGCATTTAATATGCATATGGGATGATTCTCATTGGCCAAATTGTTATTTTTTTTTATTTTTTTTTTTTTCACATTTTCCTCCTTCTCGTTGCCTCCTCTCCGTTGGTTTATTTGTCCCCCTCCTTTGTATTATTTTACACGGGAAAGGGACACACCTTTGTTATGCCCCTTTAACAGGAGGAAAATGGCGCAACGGTTTATTTAACATCTGCAGCGTTTATGTAAACATATGCAACTAGCTGCCGTTAATGTTGACCACATATTCGTAAGAACAAATTTTGGAGGACGCGTACATGTTAATTCTTTTTTTTTTTTTTTTTTTTTGCATTGCTGATAGGTGAGTAGACCATTTTGCTACCGTCTACCTTGTATGACAAAACGGACCATCAGTAGCCACGCGGAATAAAGGTACGTCATCTGGAACATGTAAAAGGTCCACAGGGTGATATTCTTCAATTTTTATTTTCACAAAAAAGGTTCTACACGCGACTGCTGGCCTGCTGGCAAAATGTGCAGCCCCATTTTTACCATTAACTCATGTGCGTTTATCGTGCGGCTCAGCGGGAGTCGTCAAATGGGGGAAAACTCTCATCTTTACAGGACTCGCTTCTTTCCACAGTGGAACTGCCCTCTCTGGCAAACCGATCTATTCAAACCTTTTGGTTGTTCCGAGGGGTAGTTCACAAATGAGCGCAAGTAACCTTAAAAAACACCTTTGCGAGTCATTGGAAATGTTCCCGTCCCAGCTGCTGGCAGTCATCCTGCACAGGGCAGGTAAATTTGAGCATTGTTGGGGCACAAAAGTGAAGGGGCTAAACTAGCCGTTCATGAAACTGGCAGGGTGGGGTAAACGCAGTAAGTTGTACAACTCGGGATTGTCAATGAAAGGGTATGCTAACAAGTGCGCCTATTAATAGACAAAAATGTTAAAAAAACGCGCGGTTATAGGGGAGAAATGTCCCCCCTTTTATTTCAACGCTACCCACGCACAGGAAAGAAAAAAAAAAACGGTTTAAACGTTTTTACAAAAATAGTGGAAAAAAAACGTTTTTAAAAGTGAAACACGATGGAACAATTCGCAAAAGATGAATATCCACGCAGATAGGCCTCTTTATACAATCTTGCGACGAACATGTTAATCAAATGATTTACAAAAAAAAAAAAAAAAACGACGGTGTAACGCACGAAATGTAAAGAAAAAAATGTAGGTTTTTTTTTTTTTTTTTTTTTTTCCTGCCATGTGAGAAAAAATATCAAAATAATTTGTTAAAAAAAAAGCATTTGTTTTTCCGTAGAGGGAGAAAAGGAAAGAAGTTTTTTCTCACTATGTATTCGCTATAGGCATAACTACCAAGCAACGTTGTAAGAGCATGCATATGGATTTCCCCTCTCCCCCCTCCTCTATATATATTCATAACTCGGGAGAAGCGCACGCGTGAAGAGTAGGCCGCCTATTTACCCATCAGAAAAGGATACACATAAAGCATTTAAGCACGTACGTATGTTTGTGCCCAATCCACATGCCCATAAATATTATGCACAAGCAACATGAACTGGTTTTGGAAAAAAGAAGCTCCGGAGGAGAAGAAAGTAAAGTCGGCGTACGATGATTATGTTACTCCCCCGCCCTTTGGAAATTACCTTGCGTCTGCGCCTGAAAAACCCAAGTCGTTAAAAAGTGAAAAACCTGCTGTACCCGAATTCAAGGGGTTTAGCCCTCCCCCCAAATTTGAATTTAAGGAAGATACCTCCGCGAGTGATAAATATGATGAGGATTTTTCAAAATACACAAAAAGTAATTTTATCGATTCTTCTCTTTACGATGATAAACAGAATTTATTTGATTTTAATTTGAGTCATAGGACAAGGGCATGTTTGGAGAGCGTGAAAATGGGGGTCAAGATGGGCACGATGGTTGGGGGAATTTTCGGAAGCTTAACAGGTTTATATGCCTCCTTTGCACACAAAAATCTGTTCATTTTCCCCGTTTCAGTCCTTGGTGGGGCTGTCAGCTTTGGCTTCTTCCTCGGCTGTGGGATGATCGTTCGTTGTTAGCTAGTACCATGCATAAAAACATGTGTGTGTGCAAGTGCGCAGCTATTCATGTGCGTGTTCGTAGACACCCGAATGAAGCGTCGCCTCTCCTCTTAACACATAAAATGAGGAATCCAACAAATTGGAAAAACTGCACAAGCGCACGTCGTTGCCAATTGTTCCAAGCATAGCGAAAATTAAGGAAAGAATTTCTATCATATACCACTCCGCGTACGGGGTTAAACATTCCTTGGTCAGCTGACTATTTTTTTTTTTTTTTTTTAAAAAATGCAGACCAAACCGCAATTTTTTTTTAATTTCATTTTGGCCGTTTGATATGCCCATGTTTGTGCATATGTTTAACATATACGTATTTAGTACACGTACATATGACCCCTTTTAAAATAACTGTGGAACGAAAAACAGAAATTTCATAAAAAAAATTGTTAACAATTAATTGCTTTCTCATTTTGTGCGCGTTTTTTTTTTTTTTTTTAAAAAAGGGTACACAAAATGGTGTAAAAAAAAAAAGTACCGCCACATGGAGGAACAACGCAAAAACGACTGCTACACACACTGGGGAAAGGCTTCTCAACAAGCATGTGGACAAACGAGAGGCTACTGCAGAGGGGCGCCGTTACGGAAAACGCTTGTTCATATGGCACTTACTCTTTCACATACTTTTCTGTGTATACTTTAACCAGTTCTGCTATTTCCTTTTCTGTTAAATATTTCTGTATGAGCTCCCCGTCTTTGTTGGATAGGTAGGCTAACTCGATTTTTTCGCTTTTGGGTACCTCGCTATCTGTGCTCTTGGCCAGCGTTTTCAGGGCCAGCAACAGGCCATCCTGCAGGGTCATGTCCTTCTTCCACTCCTTCGCGGGGGGAGAAACGCAAAAAGGGGTTATATAAGAAGAGGGTGTAAAAATGAGTGCAGGGGAGTATTCACGCGCTAAGCAGTTGTGCAGCTCCGCGGGCATACACATGGAGAGACCCTCACAACACACTCATCAATTACCTGCTTGAGAATCGAACTGGCCGTCAAGTTATTCGTGCCAATGGCGGTAGCAAACCATCCAGAATAGTTCCCACTGGGATCGGTGTGGTACAGCTGGTATCCCTCCTTTACATCATACCCCGCAATCAAAAAACTCACACCGTAGGGCCTTAACCCCCCATACTGTGTATAGCTCTGCTTTATATCGCAAATTTGAACAACTAATTGGGAGACAGGCTGCACATCATTGTAGTTGTACAGATATCTTTGTGTGTATAGTCTTGACTGATTAATTAAAATGTTGGCATCTGCATTTAGTCCTGCCACTCCACAAAATATATGTTTGTCAATTTTGTAGATTTTTTCGAAATTATTTGCCTTATCTATTAACTTAGATATGAACACTTTGTCGGCCCCCAGGATTACTCCTTCGTTTGTTATTATGCCAATTGTTATGCTGGCATTATTTATTGCTTCTAGGGCGTACTCTACTTGGTATAATCTTCCCTCTGGGGAGAAGGTGGTCGTCCTGCTGTCATATCTCCTGGCCATTCTTCAGCAAGGTTGTTACGTTGGATGGGGCAATTTACTCTCGAAGGGGTTTCCCTCAATCGTTTGGAGGCTTCCAACTGCGAGGAAAAGAACTTACTGTTTTGACCACCTCTAAATTGCACTCCCTTCGTTGTATCCTTTTTCACGGACTGAACAACGAAGGGTACGTGTGTGCTGCTACACGTTTGCGTACGCAAGCATGTTCGTATATGTGCGGCAAAAATTATGCGCAGGGAATGGTTAGTACGAGAAAATAAGCCAGGGAGAGCTATTTCGATGCAGCTTAAGGTGAGTGGAATGAATGCGCCTTTTCTTTTGACTTTTTTCCCTTTCTCTCAGGATACGAGAGAGCAGCTCAGTTACGACCTTGAAGGTGGGGGGGAATTAACATAAAATGACTAGGGCGTGCGAAAAAGGAAAAACAAAACCAGCGCGATGGTGGTGATGGTCATCTGTATTGTTTCACACTTATCGCGCGAGCTGTTTGGGGGGGGGCTTTAAGAATCCTGGCAGAGATGGAGCGCGTACAATGGCTTGTGTCACATGTGCTATACTTACGAACATAATTACTATGCGGTGGGGGTATCACCCGCGGGAGCATCAAAAGGTGGCGGTGCGTGACAAACGGAAGTGGGAATATACCCCTCAAGAAGGGTAAAAAGTTGGCACGTTGTGCACGGCATAGCGGTGGGGCACGCCAGGGGGGGGCTCGTTACGCGGAGCATGGCTCTCGTAGCGCAACCCCCGGCATGTGCTGTACACTCTTGCGCGCGGTGTCAACACTGATACATGCGCGTATGCCGCATTGCGAAGAGCTTAGCTAGAAAAAAAAGCGCTCTTTAAAATTGAAAAAAAAAATGGCATCTTCGAGGAGTAACCTCTTAACATGGTGATTCCCCAAATAAGTGACTTTCCAAGTGAGTTACTTCCCTGAGTGACCTCCCCGAGTGACTTCCCTCTGAGTGACTTCCCTGAGTGACTCCCCACAGTGGCGATTCTCCCAAGGGGCGACCTCGCCGAAGAGCCACTTCCAAAAGCTTAGTTCTTTTCCCCACCAGATTCACATATCAACTTAACTTATCACACGAACATTCAGGGCCGCACCCGAATTGAACATTCTCAAAATTTCATTCGCACAAAGGGGACCCCCCAGGGTGTAAGAAAATTCCGAAGGAGATACCCCGACCGGCAGTACAAGCCTTATGCCCCAGGTGGATAGGCCAAGCGTACACTCGTCCTGTAAGTGCATGAGCGGATGAACGTATGCGCAGCTAACATACTGGCATGTGCGCGCACCATCCGTGTATGACATAAAAGCAGTAATTCTTTGAAGGCGTATTTGTATGCGTGTAGTCACCCCTATACGTTTGTAGTGACAGCTCTTTCGCCACCCAGTTGAACACGAATTGTACCAAAGCGTGTACGTGAATTTGTTTTATTACATTCGTGCTGAGCATCCTCGTGCGTTCATCTGGTAACCATCCAGACGAGGGCTTCGCTACACATAAATCACCTTACATGTTTGTGCTTTCCTAAATGGGTCCCAACTCCTGAGCGTACGAGTTAGCAATATTCACTCTGTTGCGTATGTGCATGGTGAAATCTGTTTTGTTTCGCGTGGTAGTGTGCAACATCTACGCTACTCTGGCGTTGCTCGTTCGTCGCGCAGTTGCGTGTGCACATACACGTGGGTACTTTTTTTTTCTTCGCGCTGCTGACGTTTGTCCGACTGACCGTTTACATCACACCCATTTCGCGTATTTTGCACCCCCACGTTTTTACAACAACGATCGAAGTGGACAACGCGAAAGTGGCACGTGCAAGTAGCACACTTATTTACACCGAGCTTTAAATGTGTATATCCTTTCGGAACACCATTTTATTTTTTCCGTTTTGATATCGTTTGTAGGGACTCCTGTGCAAGAATTCAATATAACAATTCAGATAACGCAGCTCGGAAGTAAAAATGAGTTATGATAGAGCCATAACCGTGTTCAGTCCTGATGGACATTTGCTACAAGTAGAACATGCCTTGGAGGCGGTTAAAAAAGGAGGATGTGCAGTGGCGATAAAAAGTTCCAATTTCGCCGTTTTGGCAGTGGAAAAGAAGAACATTCCGAAATTGCAAAACCCAAGAACGACGGAGAAGTTGATCAAATTGGACGAACACAACTGTTTAGCCTTCGCTGGGCTGAATGCCGATGCGAGGGTTTTAGTCAATAAGGTGAACAAGGCACAACGTGCAAATTTTTTTTTTTTGCAAATAGCTAAAATGTTTTTTTTTTTTTTTCAGATAGCTAAAATGTTTTTTTTTTTCCTAGATAGCCAAAGTGTTCATATTTTTGCACATTTTTTACCCCCTGTTTACTCTTTTTTTTTTTTTTTTTCCCGCTCAGACGCGACTGGAATGCCAAAGGTACTTTCTAAACATGGACGAACCGGCGCCAGTGGACTACATTGCCAAGTACGTTGCGAAGGTTCAGCAGAAGTTTACACATAGAGGAGGCGTGAGACCATTTGGAATAGCAACGTTGATCGCTGGATTTAAGAATAACAAGGAAATATGCATTTACCAAACGGAGCCCAGCGGCATTTATGCGTCGTGGAAAGCGCAGGCAATTGGGAAAAACGCAAAAGTTGTGCAGGAATTTCTGGAAAAAAATTACCAGGAAAATATGGAGCAGAACGATTGTCTCCTCCTAGCCATGAAGGCCATATTTGAGGTGAGCAGTGAGCGCAGCGAACATGACTGTGTCCGTCGCTTCGAGAAAGAAATGGCAGGATTTTTTTGAAGGGAAACACCCGTGATTGGTTAACTGCCATGTTGCTCCTCTGCCGAATGTTACCTTTTTTGTTAATCTCACCCGTTTTTTATCCCCAAATAGGTGGTCGAATTGAGCAGCAAAAATATCGAAGTCGCCCTGCTGACCGAGAAGGAATTAAGCTTCATCGATGAGCAGCAAATAAACGCATTGGTAAGTCTGCAGAGTGGCAGCATTGGACCGTAAAAATGTGGCAAAAAATGTGCACAAGTGAATGTATAGCATATCGGATTTTCTTAAAAAATATGTTTATGTGCCCTGCGCGCTCGTTGGATGCGCGTCCCATTTTTGCATCACCACGCTTGTACGTACACGCGGAGGGGAGGAGCAGCAAAAATTGCCCAGTTACGCGGCTTGTTCATTCCTTCCCCTTTTGGCTTTTTCAGGTTGAAGTAATCGACAGCGAGCGAACGAAGAAGAATTCACAGAATGAATAAGCGGGGCGAGGACTCCTCATTTTTTTATGTTTCGTACAAGTGTAGACAGGGGACATCCACGCGTGCGTCTACGTGCACGTATATGCTACACATATATATGTAGATATGTACATATATGTGTGCGTACGCTCATGCATGTGTATGTGCGTGGAGCCTTTTTTTTTTTTCTATCCTAGGGACATTTGAAGGATGTTGCGCGTAACGCTCGTTTGGTCTGCATCCTCAATTCTTAAATTGAAAAACTGTGAAAAAATGACGCGGAACTTTTTAATTAACTTATAAATAAATATATTTTCATTTTGACATGTGTGTGCAAAGGAGGGAGCTTCCCCCCTCTGTGCACTCATCTGATCAGCGACTAATTAAGGAGGAAGCTACAAATGGCCGTATATATTTTCTTGGTCTCGCAGAATGGTGCATAGGCCAGGTGTGTGCCAAATGGGTATGCACAGGTTTGCCCTGCTTAATTTGAAAGTGCAAACTTGGAAAAAATGTTGGCGGTAAAAATGTTGGCGGCAAAAATGCGGGTGGCAAAACTCCTTCGTCCGTTCCGCGAAACGTAGAAGGCGTAACGCAGAAGGCGCAACGTAAAAATTGGGTTCGCGCTTGACACAGTGGAGCGCCAAATGGGCTTCGAAAAAGAGAGGAGGAAAAAAAAAGTTACAACATGTTTATATGTTAATCAAAGAAATGTGTGCGCGTAAAAACCTCGGATGGTCTTTTGCTAAATGTACAAAACTGGGAGTTGCTTATATGATTGCCATAAGATGTGCCTCACCTACATGTGAAATATGTTAAGGGGGATATATAAAAAAAAAAAGAAGCGTTTGTTATGTCTTCCTGCTTGGCGAAGGAGGCCCCATTTATCGCGTCATGCGCGAATCGTTGTTATGTCTGCTGCGAAGGGGTAAGTTTCCAACCTGGTCAGTTACCAGAGTATCCCCCTTTTTATTCCACCAGGCTGCTCTTTTTTCCCATTCCAACAGTTGGTACGTAAGCATTTTGAAAGATTGCCTTGGGGCGCGCAACATTTTTTGAAAAATCAGAACTGGGAGTCAAATGAACGGGGCTCGAATGGAGCCGCGTGTTGGGGCACGAAGGGGATAGTGTACATATTTTTTTCAAGCACGAAAAAAAGAAAAAATTGCAAAGTGGAAAAATAGAAAAAAAGTAAGAGTGAACAGAGGCAAAGTGGTGAGAATGAACAGAGCGCTGCAAACAAATAAAACACATACACTTAAACACCTTTGCTTGCGTGTGCGCAACTGTCACAGTGCCGAATGGCAGAACATCAGCGATGTGCGGAAAACCCCAACTCGGTGGAGGCGCAAATGCACACAGCGACAGATGGTCTGATTATACGCAAAAATGGGGAAATTTGCACTTCAAAAAATGGGAATTGACCTCTTTTACTCGAAAAATGTAGACCCACTCTCATGCATAACCATTTCGTTTTCTCCTTCATGCAACGTTTATTATATTCAATACCGTTACGAAATTGGTACTGTTCCGCTTTTCCACGCGGGGTGGAAAAAAAAAAAAAAAAAATTATGAGGGAACCCTCTACATATACCTTACTGTGTGTATCCCCCCCGCTACTTCAATACTGTCACAGCTTCGTTACTATTTTAGTCCCCCTTTTGTGCCATTCACAATGTGGCGTTGCACAGAGTGGTTGCTTCAACTTTTTTTGATGAAAAAAAAACTGCACAGGTAGGGCAGAAAAGGATGAACGGTCTCGTCGATTGTGCAAAAAATCGACCGCGTTATAATTCCCCTTTAACTGAAACGAATGGGGATGCCAGCCACTTCACAAATCTGAGTCATCATTCCTGCAGTTGCCAGTTGTGTCATTGCTCATACCTGTGGTGTCCTCCAAGTGTTCACTTGCCTTCAAATCTTTTATAATTTTATTCTGCAAAAGAATAATTTCTTCCTTTTTTTTTATTTTCTCGTCCTGCATTTTGATGTAGTCCATGCAGACGTAGTACACATTTAACAAATTGTTCAGGAATATATTGTTTTGATACTCCAGCCTCTTTATATGCTCCAGCAGCAGTTCCTTTTCGGCCTTTTCTTCCTTGTTCCATTTTGCGAAATTCGTCTTCGCGGTGTAGTTGCCACGGGGGGGGTTCTTCCCATCCCCTCCATTTTTAGTAGGACCATGTTCGGCTTTCCTGCCGCCATCTCCGCTTCCACCTCTGATTCCATTTCGGGCAGCCCGCCCCCCAGGAACGGTCTCCGCGTGCGCATCCAAGTGAATATCGAAATGAACATTTTTTAACAAATCCTCCAGGCCATCCCTCGTGAATGCATCCCTGTGTGTGCCATGGGGGGGGTTACTTCGGACGGGGATGTTTTCACTCACCGTTGGCTGATCATCAAAAGGGATCAAATTGGAAAAGTCGCTCGCGTCATTTTCAATGTCCGTTTTTTCATGAAATTTCGTTGACTCCCAATTTAGGAGGCATTCCCTTTTCTCCAAAAATTTTTCCCGTTCTCCCTTTTCCTTAAGTGGAACAAGAGTATCTCCCTTGGCGTTGTTTCTCCTTGTGTCAGCAGTGAGTCTCAAATTTAACGTGTCGTTTTTCACCTTTTTGTTATTCTTTTTTTTTTCCCCACTGAGCTTTTCACCTCTAACCGTTTTGCAGCTCACACTGGGATTCTCCCTCGCGCTACTCACCTGTGTGGTAATTTCAGCACTGGCAGTTTGGTTATCCTTTTTGTTTTTGCCTAACACGTGATGGGTGCTCCTCCCTTTTGTGGGTCCTTTCTCGTTGGATTCCCTGTGCCGTGTGTTTAAATTTTCCGGATTGGTGTAGCTCTTATTATTGACGGTCGTACTTTCCCAGAAATGTTGTCTGTGATTTATATTTTTCATTTTATGGCATTGTACTGTACGGATGGCGTGTATAAGTGGTGTGTTTTTCACGTTACTTTGTTCCCATTTTGGCTCCTTCTACTTCTTCGTCCGGCTCCTTTGTGCGCGCGTTGTTTTCTTCCCCTCTCAGTTGCTCATGTTTTATAGTTTTATAGTTTTTTTGTTCATTCGCTTTTTTGTTCACTCGCTTTTTTGTTTACTCGTTTTTTTGTTTACTAGTTTTTTTGCTTTTTTTTTCCTGCCTCGCTTAACCATTCTTGAGTTTTTCGCGCCCCCAATTGTGCGTCGCCTTTTTTGCTCACTTGGAAGGTGTTCCCATTTTGTGTTCACCCCGCCCGCGCCACAAACGGCAAGGAGCGCAAAATTGCTCAGAGTCACAAAGGTGAGGTGAAATTTCCCAAACGAGGAGGTAGTCAGTTCACCGGAAAAAAAAAAAATAAATAAAAAAAAATAATAAACTAAAATAAACCCAAATAAACTAAAATAACGATTTTTTGCCTGTCAAAACCGCCAACCTGTTTAGTACTAGTGCTGCTCGAGCTGGAGTTAGCCCAACAAAGGAGCTTCTTTATGACTGCGTCAACCGGAAGAGACGCGATCTCAGCGAAGCGCTCGTTCACAGGGGCTCTACATGCATGACGTGCTGCGCCATGCACATGTGTAGGCATAAATGTACAAGCACACACATGCGGGAATGCAAACATATTTAGGAGCCGCCACTCACATGTGAACACTCCCCTCGAGGAGAAATAATTTTTAAAGGGACATGGCCGGAAGAACGCCCCCCAGCCCCCAGTGGGTTGACAAAATGTCCCTGCATTGAGTTCAAATACGAATTGTTGCTCGATCTGCACACAACACGCAGATACGGTTTAACATTCTGCGTAGTTGTTCAAACGTGTTTCGCCGCGATGGCAAACAAGGCACGATGGAAAGAAGGAGAATCTGGGTGAAGAGGCAAAGGGGGGAAAGACAAAATGGGAAACGAATTACGCGCAAGTGGAAGGGACGCAAAGGCAGGCATATCCCATTTCCACTTCATAACAGTCAATATGAACAAAAAAAAAAAAAAAAAAAAAAAAACATTACTGTGATGATAACTTTTTTTTTATTTTTTATCCACCCAGCTCTTCCTAAGAGAAAGGTGCCAACTGTTGGCCCACCTCCCCACACGTAAGTGAATGTGGAGTAAGTTTCCCCCGCACACCTGCTTCTAACCGCTTGTCCCCACACTTTTTCGCTTTGCCTGCTAATCCGTGCCCAGCTTGGGCGACGAGATCACGCGCCTCCTTTGAGTAAACACATAGACACAAAAAAAGAGGAAAATTAAAAAGGAGGTAGACAAAATCCCCGAAGCCTTCGCCAGCAGCGAAATAAAATGGAAGCACTTAGCTTGATTGTAGGGAAATAAAAACAAATGAAAATTTCTACGCATGAGGAAAAACGCGTAATTAATACACTGCGAAAGGGTGGTGGAGGTCATATTGTGAGACAAAAAGTAAACCCCCTTTAGCAATTTCTGAACAGGACTAGTACAAGCAGCTGTCGTAAAAATTACGATGAACTCCAAAATTACATTCATCATTTGGTTATACTTCCCATTGTGCACATTAAAAACATTTTGATATTTCAAATTCTCACTGGTGGCTAAATGGATACAGTCATTATTGTAACCGTCTAGGAAGTTATTATTTATGTACCTCTGTACAATGTGTAATAGGTCTTGCAGCAACCCCCCCATGGTTCTCTTCCCATTTTTCGTTATGTCATTTTTGAGCGCTCCTGCGCCGCTGTATATAATGCTAATCGCGTTTGCATTGTGAATCCAAGTTTGGCGATACATGAGTTCGTCATACGCGTTCTTAAAGAGGTAAAAGGGGAACTTGCTTTCCTGCTCTAGCTTGATACCCAGGGTGCGCAGTTGCAAGTGTAGGACGTACTTCGCCAGGAAGCTCTGGAAGACGTTCGTTCGGTCGAGGCAGTCGATGCAGTTGACTCGAAAGACGCCCTTTTGGAAGGTGTCCACCTTTGCGGACGACCACGAGGGGAGGCGTGGGGGAGTGGAACAAGTGGACGAAGTGGAAGGGGAACCTTCACCACGGGTAACCTTACCGCCGACTATACCGCCGACTATACCGCCGACTATATCGCCGACTTTAACGCCACCCTCATCGCCGTGCTCCAAGTTGTACCTCACCCCGCTGGGCAACGAAACGGAGAAAAAGGAAAAATCGTTCAAGTCCTCAACCACCGTTTTCAGCGACGTGTGCAAATTTTGATAATTTAACTTTCTAAACTCGCTATGGAAATCAAACCAGGTGTAGTTGTGCTCGACAGAGCACTCCTTCAAACACGCCTCATAGCACTGCCCTAGGTACTTCTCGGTAAATTTCTTATTATTCAAATTAGTAATGGAAATTTTGCCATACGTGTTCTTCAATTTCTGCATATGTAGATTCAACGTTTTCTTATTTTCTTGCATATCTGGGCAGATTTGTATTTTTGGCCTTATACTCAGCGTTGGCTGTTGTTTCCAGAGGACAGGGATGGATCCCCTAACAATGATGTAGCTAAAAATGTTTGTCCTTTGCGCATCTTTACATACTAAAATTTGTTCTGTTTCTACAAAATTGGCTACATCTCCCTTTTCATTTCCGCCTCTACACCAAAACCTGACGCCACTTCTGTTCTTATTTTTTCTCGATATCAAATAGAGTGTTAGTTTTCCATTAGGGACATGAAACACATTTGAGTTGATGTAGCCATGGATTAGGAACACCACGAACTCGAATGCATTTATGGGAATAAACTGGTGCAGCAACTTCCAGTTCCATGTGTACTCGTGATTAATTTCTTTGAATTGTAACTTGTGGAAAATGGGTTCTCTCTCCCCCTGATATTTACAGTCGTTTGGATACACTTCTGACCCACCACCTACCGGCGGGGATGGTGATTTCCCTCTGTTTTTCTCCCTTTCAGACTCAGTTATGTAGTGCCTCTGCAGAGACGCCGTTAAATTGTAGTGGTAGGAGAAGTAAAAGGGGCCCTTATTAAAGGCATGCGAAAAGTACGCTATCGTTTTTAATGTATCCTTTTTCAGTGTGCAACTCTTGAGTTTGTGGATGTACGTTTCGCTACTATTGCGCAATTGGGCATTCTTGGCGGTGGCGCTTTGGAAAAGCAAGTTGTTCCATTCGAATACGTTGTCGAGATTATTTTGCGTCTTTATCTTCTTATTGCAGAAGAATTTTTTCCCTTCCTTTCTGTGGTTGCTACTTAGGGGGGTTAAAACGGCGTTGCTCCCGAGGCAGTATATTTCATACTGGTAATTGTGATGACTAGCCGACTTGTCCTTACCTTCCTCTCCATCGTTCAGCTGGATAAAGGAAATTTTCTTCACTCTATAAATGGCTCGATTGAACAGATAAGAAACGACTTCTGCATCGGAAACTATGACCAAGAAGTTCGTGTGTTCCGCTTTAACTATTCCTAGGCAGCCAAAAAAGGGGAACTTTTTTTTGTTCTCATTTTCTATGTAGCTATTGTCACCACTGCTTGTAAGCGTTTGCTTCTCCTTGGCTATTTGTAAATCTTCAGAATGGCTAATTTTTAAAACGTTTCGCACATTATTTTCTATGTTCACTATGCTTAAATAACTTCCATGCGATTCTAAATAGTACCTTTGGGCAGGCAGAACAGAACCATTAGCCATTTTTAATTGGTTTACGTTTTTGCTAAAGTGTTGGAAGTTCCTCTCGCTTGGAGTTTCAGTTCAGAGTTCTAAACTGGCTTACCCCTTTTTTTTTATATATATTTTTTCTACTTTTCGGCAAAAAGGTACGTATATTAGCATGTGGGGAGATGTGCCCCGGTCGAATGCATGCTTCCTTATGCTGTAGAAAAAGGGGCGAAAGGGGCAGGTGCGCACATTGCGTACGTGCGTACCAGTTACATGTTCGTACACCTGTTCGCAGTATTACTTAGTCTATACTTTTGTTCAGTTACCCTAAAGTGCTTTTTGACACTTAGTGGCAGTGGCAGCGGCAGCGTGGATGTGCACGCATGTACGCGCAAAAAGTTTGTTGCCGTGCGCTTTTGACTTCTCTCCACATCACATCACATCGCATCACTTCATTGTCACTGTCACTGTTATTGTCATTTTATTGTCCTTTTTTTCCCCCCAATGTACAATTATGGCGAACAATTTCTACTTTGACAAATTCAGCATGTAGGAAAAAACATAAACGAACGCTGATGAAAAATGCCCTGCTATGTACGCTGCGCAAAGTCGATTCTTCCTATTTTGGTGTGTGCAGAGTTGCGTCACTCTAGTTGTGTCAAAAGCGCGCACAAATAATTGCGTCGCATGTATTTACACGCGTATGCGTTTTCTTCGCATCGCCACGCCGCGCGTACAAAAAGTGCCTCGCGTTTGCAGAAATGTATGCACGTGTGTACTTACGCATGTATGCACATGTGCGAATTTGCCTGCGCGTCCCCTTGTTGCCCATTTAAAAACATACACCATTTTTTGCAGTTAGTGGGGTTCACTACAACTACGCCTCCAACTGGGGAATTTTGCTCGAATGTGCGTTCACCATAAAATCGAGCATAAAAGGGAGGGAAGCTAGCTTTTTCCTTTTTTTTTTTGCAACCACTTTGTTCTACTTTTATCGTATGAACAGGTCATAACTTTTTTAACCAATTTGTACTTTAATTAGTTTTTTTTTTTTTTTTTTTTTTTTTTTAACCATTTTTGGCTATTTTGGCAAAAAAAAAAGTTAAAATGTATGGCTGTGCATAATTTTAAGAAATAAAGTTGCACAACAAGCCAAAAGGGAAACAAATTTTTGTTTTTTCATCACACTTAAAAGTGTGCGAACAGGCGGGGTCAAAATGGGTTAAATGGGTTAAATAGGTTAAATGGTTTAAATGGATTAAACAGGTTAAATGGTTTAAATGGGTTAAATATTTTTACCCAAATTTATCTACAAGTTTGCCCAACTGTAGATGACGAATGGCCCCGCAGACACACATACAGTAACGCTTCTCAAACTTTCTGCTTAAATTTGAAAGGCCTCGATTTGGAGTATTTGCGTCTTGATATATTTTTTTTCTTCTTTTCTACCCGCTTCTTCGCCTTCTTATCCTTTTTCAGCCTCTTGTCGACATACTTAACCATTGTCCTACCTCCCTTTTTGTTTTTCTTGTTCGACACCCTGGAGCCTTTTCCGGTACAAACGACGTACGATTTTTCTCGTTTTTTTTCTAAAGGGGAAGGGGTTGAAGAAAGCAAAATTGTGCAAAAATTGAATCACAACGGTGTACACGTGTAGATATGCGTTTGTACAGCCAGTCCACATGTAGGTACGGCCGCACATGTGTAACAGTTGCGCTAAAGCCATATACACAGAGAGCGCTATACAGGCTTGCGCGGGAAATAACTGCGCCCATTTAGGCATCCTTCCGACGCCGAGCGAGGGCCTACCTGATTTGTTCTTCTTTAATATGTTCGTAATGGCCTTGTGCTTAAGGAAGGGGTCTTCCTCATCCTTTTCAATTTTTCCGATTTTGGCCTCGAGTTTTTTCATTTTCGCAATTTCTCTCTTCTTGTTTCGCATTTTTGCTTCGATCACCTTCTTAATTGGCATTTTCGTAATTTTGTTAATGCTGCTCTTGTATTGATTTAGGATGGATTTGTCGATTGGGATAACGGGCCTTCTAAATTTCTTTTCCTCCTCCACAAACCATTCGGGCAGCATGTCTTCATCTTCCAAATAGGAATGCCTATTGAACGAATCGTCTATCAGATCCATGCGGCTTTTCTTATGAATTAATTTTTCTCCGATGCATTTTATGAATGCCAATTCGTCTTCGTCTTTAATTAGGTTGGAAAAATATGCACCTACATTGCCTTGCCCACTTTCGTCCGTTTTTACAATTGAAAAGGTGGTGTTCTTCATCTTTACCTCGTTGTTTCCATATTTTACTCTTAATTTTTTCTTCCTCTCCTTTCTGGCTAGCTTGTTTGGCAGTGGGATGTTGGGCAGTTGGCGCTCGTCCACTTCGTTGAACTTTTCATCGTCACTCGCGTCGTCACCCACATCGTCATCTTCATCGCCACCCATATCGTCATCTTCATCTTCATCGCCACCTTTGCGTGCTCTCCTACCTTTGGGGCCCTCCTGCACAGCGGCACTATCATCCAACTCACCGTCCATCTCATTTAATATCGTGGAAAATATCTTCTGGTCGAAAAAACGATTTACATTGGATTTTTCTTCTTCCCTTTTGACATCTTTTCTCAAGCGAATTATCTTGTCTACCATTTTGTGTATGTGTTGGTTTTGCTGGATCGCCTCTGCGTAAGCGTTCTTCTCATCGTTCATCATTTCGTCTTTGCCGCGTTTGCCGTGGGGGGGGCGTCCCTTCGCGGCGTCGCTGCCCTCATCAGTTGAGTCCTCATCATCGGTGGCGTCCTCTTCTGTCTCCTCGTCATCGCTGAGGTACTCGTGCAACTTCCTCTTCATCATCAACTCCTCATTTTTCAACTCCATGATTTTCTGGATTTTCATCAACTCCTCGTTCTTGTAATCCATTGCTCTTTTCCGCCTGGTCAATTTCTCGTTGTTTTTCTCTTCGTTCATTTTCTTTTCCTTCATTTTCTGCCGTTCATAATCCAAATTGACAAGGTATTCTATGCGGTCCATTTGGGACTCACCTCCTGCATCGTTTGGCTGCGCATTGTCCTCCTTCTCGCTGGAAGAATCATTTTCCTGGTTAATCTCCAGCCTGTCGTTATGTTTGCTGCCACTTAGTATGTTAAGGTGATCCTCGAACGACTGCTCATCCAGCAGCTTTAACATATTTTTGTTGAAATGTATTTCATTTTCGTCATAATCGGGGGTGATCGATTTGTTCATTTTTCTTTTCTCCAGTTCTTTTTTCAATTTTTTCTCTTTTTTTTTTTGTTCCTTTTTATTTTTTTTTTCCATTTGGGTGGAAAATTCGTTTATTTCGTCTTTTTCTGAGTCGGCGTCGGAGGAACCACTCAGTTCGTCATCCTGCAGAGAAGCTTTCGTGGTTGCAGTTCGTGTTTCCTCGGTGGGCAGATTTTCCTTCACGGGGTCCACCCCTTGACTGGCTTCCTCTTCTGCGTCAGAGGTTTTGCTCAATTGGGTTTCTCCGCCCAAGCTTGCGACGCCCTTCCTAACTTTGTACCTCCACTTGATGAGGTGAAACAGGTCTGACTTGCCCAGCACCTTAAGGTCCTTGCAGAGTTGGAGAATCTCCTGCGTGGTGCTGGGGTTTTTATAAATGGCAGTATAGGTACTCTTAACCAAGGGGTCCTCCGAAGTGAGGTAGTCCTTATCGAAGGTGAATTTATTTGTTTTGATGAGTAAATCTACATAATTATCACTGTGGATAAAATTGCAAATATCTGTAACACGGTAATCATCCCCGAGGTCGTATCCCTGTCTGTTTTTCTTCTTCTTTTCTTTCAAAATGGTTGACAGGCCTTTCTTCTTTTTGCTTTTTTTTTTGTCCTCCTTCTCATTATCACTCGAATTGGAGAAGATGTCATCCTCGCTGGCATCGTTGGTGACTGCCTTATTGGAGTCCTGCTTAAACTGCTCACTAAAAACGTAGGTATAATCAAAGAGCTTCTTATCCACCTTAGCACTTAAGAAATTCAAACCGATTAGATAAATTTCGGAGGATATTTCTCTACTACTTCTAGGTTTTATATGTTTGACTTGGCCAAATAATTTCTCCATAACCCATATTAGAGACACATATTCTTCATTTCGGAAAACTTTGGTAATAAAAATACCTCTTTTTTTTAAAAAAAGGTTAGCTATTTTGATACTATTAAGGACAAGCACATTTTGATTAAAACTGTCATATGAGTACGTCGTTCCTACATTGGGGGCCCCGTCATTTAGGATCACATCTGCCTTTTCATTTTTAATTATATTTTTGATCTGCTTAATGCATGCACCTGTAGTTATATCACATTTTAAGGTGATGACATTGTTATCTATTTTTCTGATGGGTACTAAATCTACTCCTATGATGGTGCTGCTTCTTTTCATATTTTTATACGCCACTTGCAACCATCCTCCCGGCGCTGCACACAAATCGATTAAAATATTTGCATCTTTAAAAATGTTGTATTTCTGGGCTATCTGAATTAGCTTGAATGCAGACCTCGCTCTGTACCCAGCCGACTTGGCTAGCTTGTAGTACTTGTCAATTCTCTCCTTCCCGACTTTCTTCTTCTTCCCCATTTTTCCGTTGCGTGGCGTTTCCGGGTCGGTTCACTTGTGCGGCCGGTCTTCGCGCCAACCCGGGGTGGCACTGCAGGTATATGTACTGATTGGAAGGAGCGATGGTTGCTGATGACGTGGTTGTGATGGTTTGGAAGTATCCTCTTGTTGTACCTGCACTGCGCGGGAGAATTTTTTTCTTCCCCTTGAGGAGAGAATCCTATTTTGCTAACAAACCTTTATAAGGCCACCATAGAGAGCTATCTCGCACGCTCTTTTTTTCTGTACAAATTGGGGGGGCATACGTGTCATTCGGAAGGCAGCCACACGTTCGTATCCGCGCGATCGTTGACCCACCTTGCAGGTACATATATCATCCCTATTAAAAGGGGAGGAAAAAAACGTGGCCTTCTTCCGCAAAACGATGCATATGCCAACTCGAAATTGCAACGTTTTACGGAAAAGGGATCCACTTTTTTTTATTGAAAAAATTTAGGCATGAGAAGAGATGCCTTTGATGCTGCAGAAAAAAAGAACGCATTCGTTTTGGGAAATATATGGAGTTAATTTGGGGCATAAATTACGATTTTTTTTTTTTTTCTTTTTTTTTTTTTTTTTTTCCCTTTTGGCTACCAAGTGGCGCACTTTGAAGTTAATATGCCCATTTTTGCTACCTCAGCAAATAGCGCAAAATAATGCTGTGGCTCCGAAAATTTTCGCGCAGCCGTCGTCCAGATATATTTACGCCTCATTCTGCTCAGCGTGATTCTCCCCTCTCCATGCGACGCCTTTTCCTTTTGGTATCACCTTTTGGGTAACGCTCCCCAATTTTTCGTCATCCTTGTGCGATCGTTAGGGAACTATTTTTGTGTCAACTTTTTTTCCTCCTCCCCTCTGCTGAGCAATTTTGAATTGCATAAGTTCCCTTCAGGTCAGCGCTTCTCCATTTGTACGGCATGGATGAGGGAGGAATTTTTTTTTTTCTCAATTTTGGAGTTAGCCACCGGGCGCACAGCGTGAGTAGCTAATTTGGAGGTTTCTTCTTCCAAATATGCAAAGGAAATCCGTTTGGGGAACACATAAAAAAAAGATGCATACCAAAGTGAAAATAAACCAGTGGCACATGTGTCACGTGGCTTCTTCCCCCATGTGCGACTCGTTTCGCAGCGTTCTCCGAAGAAAGCTTTTATTTTAAAATGGTAGTGGAGGCGCGTCTACACGGGATGTTATTTCGCTTTGTGCGTGTATATTGGGGAAAAGCTGCAAAAATTGGGGGCATTTTTGGCAGCCTCTCCCACATATGCATATGCACGCGGGTAGTGAAAAAGTTCTGGGGACGGCGCCATCAACTCGGAAAATCTTCCCCCTTTTGTATTTTTCACGGGATCTTTTATTTTTCTTAAATTTAAAACAAAACGCGGCATTTGTTTACTGCCAAATTGGGTTTTCGTTCGTTGCTACAATGTATGCACAAAATTTTGCCCTTTTGGAATGGAGGAAGGAATTCGATTCCTCTATGCTATTCCTCCGTGCGACTTCCATCCGGTAGGTACATGACCCACCAATATTATACCAACCGGGTGATGAGCATAAACTGCGCAGAAACTGTATTCCGGCTGAAATGCCGTGAGGACCAAAAAGTTGGAGGAGAAAGTTGCACGCATGGGTGGGTATATCTAAGAACACGTATGCGTATGCTAATTCGTATGCGTAGGCACGAGGCCAGGCACACTTACAGACGCACACATACAGGTGCGCTGCAGCTTGGAGCTTTTACAATTGCATGTGATAAAAAAGAAGAAAACAACGGGGGGCTATTGGCGCAACTTCAAAAGGGAAAAACGGGAAACCCAAAAAGATTACCAAAGTGTGCAGGAAAGGTGGGGGAAAAGAGGGGCAAACAATGGGGCATATAATTTGGCAAAATAAAAGGCGCTAATTGTCCACTGCAATTATCATCGATGCATGAAACAAAAACAATTTAAAAAATGAAAAAATGAAAAAATAAAAAATAACAGAATACTCCTCGGCAGTGCTTAAGTCAGTTGAATATCCCCGATGGACACAATCGCCACGATTAATCCGTACAGTCCTGGTAAAAAAAAAAAAAAAAAAAAAAAAATTCACATATTGGGGGTACATCAACACGTGTACATGTGCGTTACGGCTTTTCTTGCACACATGTCTAAGCTGGGAACACCCATGCGCACAACTAAACTGTAAACACAGGAGTCACTCTCTCTCATTTGATTATGCGAAAGATGAAACGAACCTATAACACTAGCACATATTTCAATCATCAGCATTCGAACGAACAGATCCGAATTGTGTGCATCTCCCAAGGCGCATGAGCTGCCCGTTATGCCTACGGAAACGCTGCAAAAAAGAAAAAAAAAAAAAGAAATAAGCGGAGAGGTCACAGCACGGAATGAGAAACTTAAACTGAGAATATTTACGACGCGTATGTGTTACACCATTAGTGTGGACATGGGGGATATTCACAAAGACACGCGGGTAGGTGCGCTCTCCGTGGGTTACGAAAAAGGTGATTTATTGTTTCTGTCGAATGGGCTCAATTTAATGCTCTAGTAGTGTATTCCTTTTTTTTTTTTGCCCCCTTGTTCTAGGGCTACTTTGTCGCTCCCCCCTTTTTTTCTGTCTGCTTACCCAGAAACGAGGTTGGACAGACCCGCCGTGAGACCACTCGCAAACAGGGCCCATCCCCCTCTGATGGTGTTCATAATCAGTGCATCCGTCTTGGTGGTTAGCACCAGTGGGGCGTGCACTTCTTTACTGAGTCCGCTAAACTTAATTTGAAGAAAAACTGCGGTGATGACTCCATACATGCCTGCGCGGTGGGGGTGGAGGTGATAGTGGCGAAAATGTGTAGCTTGCGCGGTGGACCACTTCTTAATGGGTCGCCTTAAATGCAGTCGCTTCGCTCTTTACGCCGGTTTTCTCTCCACCCGTTCGTCGAGCGGCCCTCCTGCACAACGCCGCGCTGCTTACCTAGTGCTTCACAAAATATAATGGAAATCAAATTTTTCGAAATGATACGTGGGGACTTCACCGAGGCTCCCACTATGCTGGTCCCGCAGATGAATATTCCCCTGCGGTGGGTGAAAATGGAAAGAAAGTGAGAAGAAGATGGGAAGAACGTATTGGGCACACGTTGTGGCTGCGGTGTGCAGGTCCACTTGGCACGTTTGCACATGCGGAGTGGGATGGCCTGTGTCGTCGTGCCTGGGGACGGTCTACCCATGGCAATAGCGCTAATCACGACAATCGCGCCAATCGCGGTAGTCCCCCCGCGTAACGATGCAATATGCGATGGCGCCACGTGAGGAATTTCATTTTATTTCACTTTCTTTTCCTTTCATGTAGCTTCCTCCAAATTGTGCGTACCATGCTGCGCCGATGATGGAGAGGAAGAGGGCCATGGCTATGCCCAGCATTGCCCAGTTGTAGGGCGAAATGGATCGAATGATTTCAAACCACGAGTTATACATATTTAAAGGGTCTTCTTAATTGGGGTTGCTTGGTTTTCACTTGGGATTACATTAACTGGGAAGGTGGCCGTACGAATTCTTCTTTTTTTTATCTTTTCGAGCTGACGAATGGGACGGCGCAAATGTCCATAACCAAATGGGGCCTGCTTCTTCGTGTGTATAGCAGATTTGGGATCTTTCCTTTTGCGCTGGACTGCGTTGCGTGTTTAGCTTGTTTGTAAAATGTATATATATTTATATATGTATATGTATATGTGAACGGCGCTCTTGGGTGGGTCGCCCTCCGTTATGCGTGTAACTCCTCCGTTTTCAGATTCCTACCAAATACGTTTTGCGAGTTCAGGGCGTCACGCCACGCGCGCAGCTACATGCATGAGTATGCGTTTTTTTTTTCTTCTTTTGTTTTTATAAACACTTGTATGGCATAGCTGTACGTATGTTACGCGGCTCGAGGGGGGATGCGGCGTTTGAACGTAACAGGCGCCAATGCGCTCTTCCTCTTCTTCTGCTAATTTTGTAGCTCTTCTTTTCTTTCCATATGCTTTTCAACAATCCATGCATGACATGTTAAGCAAAAGTTTTGTGAGTATATTCGTATTCGCAAAGAAGTGTAATTTTTTTTCTTTTTTTTTTTTAACCTCCTTTTTTACATTTTTCAAATTGCCTTTTTTTTTTTTTTTTTTTTCCTTTTAATCCATAACTTGCGAAAAATTTTTGAGTCAAAAGGGGGGAAAAAAAAAAAAAAAAAAAAGAGAATTTGGAAAGGTATGCATTTGTACAAACGTGAAAGGTTTCGCTTAACTTATCGCTCCTTCGGCATTTTTTTTTTTCTTCTTCTGTTCTCCGTTTTTTAATTTTCTTTTTTCTTTTTGTCACTCTGGCACAAAGTTCGATCGCACGGAGAATGGGCAAGTTCGTTGTCGCGTTTGGACGCGCGGCCGTTGCTTTGCAGTAAAGGAGCGGCAAAGTAGCGGCAAAATTGCCACAAAATTGTTCCCAAACCACTGGCGTAACAACCGCCATAAGCGCTGCCGCGTTTCTCCTCCCCCCCTTTTATCAAACCATGAGCCGAACGAACATTTTTTTTTCCCGAGGAAACAGACGGGCTGTTGTTCCAAAGGGGCAGACAAATGGCAAGCAAAAGTGATACACCTGGGAGAGGATTACTGCGTACACATAAATATGGACAGTAGATGGTATATCGTTGTGATCATTTGCAAATGTGCTAAAGTGCGAATGGGTGTATGCGCGGCGCGTTTGGAGGGGGAAATTGCGGAAGGGTCAAGTCAACTTCCACGTGGAAAAGCAGCCAAATGAAGGACGCCCCGTAGTTGCTTAAAAGAAAAGAAAAAAAAAAAAATGGAAAGGCAAAGGGGAAGTGAAATGGGCAAAACGATTTACATAACAGAACACATGGCCCACTGTTCTCTCTTCTCTGAGCGGGGTGGAGACATTTTGCTAATCGTCTGAGGTCCCCATAAGCAACAACCCTTATGCTCAGCCCACGAATAGGCCAAAAAGAACATATGCTTAAAAAAAAGGAAATTGTAATACCACACATCATCCCGTCAGTTGTTTCGTTCCCCGATGGGATAAATGCTGACTTATAAACAGCTACTTCTACATGTGGCTCTTTTTTTTTTTTCTTAAAAGAAAGCAAACTGTAGAGCACCTTTCCTCTTGTGTGTGCGTAATTTTGTTGCTCCTCCGAGTGACTACATCCCAACAACACCATTTAGGGTTCTTCCTTCGTTTGTTTTCATTTCGGTTCTAACGAAGTGCATCGTTTGAGGGTGGCGCGGCTTATCTAACTCACCCATTTAAGCAGAAAAAAAAGAGAGCGATTATCTCCCCCTGTGGCAATCTCATAGGCAGTTACGGTAAAGGACTCCGTTTAAATGTACCCTGTGTGACTCTCCATTTTGTGGAGGCATACAAAATGAGATACCACATGAGAGAAAAAAAAGCACTTCTCGCATAGGGCCATATAAAAAATAAAAACAAAAAAACATTAAGCAATAATTGATGTCTCGAATGGAATTTTCATCGTTTCGCGCTCATCAGGAAAAGAAGGCCCTTCCTTGTCCGATGTGTGACTCTACATGCTTTTCCCCATCGTGTGGTTACCACGTAGTGAGCATTTCGCACGTACCTCTCTGCGTTCATCCTAAATATGAATACCGCTGTGCACGTCGCTGCGAGTGTTGCCCATGGCTTTGGGAGGAGTCTCCACAATTTGAATTTATTTTTCACGACATTTAGGCATGCTAAGTGTGAAAGCAGCACAATCGATTGGAAGAGCTAACAATGAATTAAGGAGAAAAAAAAAAAGAAAAAATGAAAGAATGAATGAAAGAAAGAAGGAAATCCCTTTCGCTATTTTTTTCTCCCCTTCTGCATGCCTCCCACGGATGCGCGTGATAGAATAACTAAATTCGCGCTAACGAAATTGCGGCAAATTTTTTTTTTTTTTTTTTTTTAATTTTAACATGTTGGCGTAAATAGAGTCACACAAAATAGAAACGAATAGAAGAATAAACGAATGCGCTTGAGCCAGTTATTCACTCAGTGAGTGTACAATTTAGGTACCAAAAGGAGTGCCCTTTTTTTTTTTGGGTAGGGTGCGGAAGCTCTCACATGTAAGGATCAGCTGAGCTTGTTAGCACGACGAAACAGCTATCCTACAAGTAGATCCTTTTTCCACCCCTGAGCTGTTTGTGCTGCTAGAAAAGATAATTTTTTTTTCTACGGGTGAGACGTTTTGAATCGCTCTTCCGGTGAGGTGAGTCGAATCGACGTCTCTAGGTAGGTGTGGCAGCCCTAGGCCATCTGCGCGCCCCATCGGTGTAGCGGTATAGCGGCATAGCCGCGTAACAGCGTAACCGCATAACGGTATAGCTGCTTACCGGCGTAACGAGTAAGCGGCTAACCGCCCCACACACACAGCCCCAAGATGAACATCTTCCAGCACGACATCCAGGATGTGGGCCAGGGAAACGTGGTGGCGATCCTGGGCTCGCAGTGGGGAGACGAAGGGAAGGGGAAGATCATCGACATCCTGTCCAAGCACTCGGACATCACGTGCAGGTTCAACGGAGGGTCCAACGCAGGGCATACGATCTCCGTGAATGATAAGAAGTACGCCCTGCATTTGTTGCCCTGTGGAATTCTCTACGAAAATAATATCTGCGTGTTGGGCAACGGAATGGTGGTGCATGTGAAGTCCCTAATAGATGAAATAAACTCCATAGGGGGAAATATCATCGATAGATTGTACCTCTCGGACAAGTCCCACATCCTGTTCGACATCCATCAGACGATAGACTCAATGCAAGAGAACAAAAAACTGAAAGAAGGAAAACAGATAGGCACCACCAAGAGAGGAATCGGCCCATGTTATTCCACCAAAGTCTCCAGAGTAGGCATACGACTAGGATCATTAAAAAATTTCGAGCACTTTAAAAGCCTCTACGTAAAATTGATAGATAACCTAATGGAGCTATATAACATAAGTGACTATAATAAGGAGGAAGAACTGGAGGCCTTCTACCAATACCACTTGTTGCTGAAGGATAGAATCATTGACGTAATTTCTTTTATGAATAATCAGCTGAATGAGAAGAAGAAGATTCTAATTGAGGGAGCTAATGCCGCCATGCTGGACATAGACTTTGGTACGTACCCTTACGTAACGAGCAGCTGCACAACTGTTGGGGGTATTTTTTCAGGCCTTGGGATAAACCACAAGAAGTTAAATTTGACCGTAGGAGTCGTTAAGAGTTACTTGACGAGGGTTGGCTGTGGCCCCTTCATGACTGAGCTGACCAACGAAATTGGCGATTATCTTCGGGAGAAGGGCTACGAGTATGGCACAACTACTAAGCGGCCCAGAAGATGTGGGTGGCTAGACATCCCCATGTTACTCTACGTCAAGTGCATCAACTCGATTGACATCATCAATTTGACCAAGCTGGACGTTCTGTCTGGCCTGAAGGAGATTTCCCTCTGCGTCGGTTACCGCAGCAAGGCTACAGGTGCGTCCCGGGGGGGTACGCCATGCTGCATGTGTGGCTCGCCCTATGACATAAGGGGGTACTTCTACTGTGTGGGGGAGATTCCCCGCAGTTATGTGCAACCCCCACCAGTCTGTTCATTCGTATCCTTTGAGAAAAAATGAACCGCTTTAAAGGTGCACACGTGGCGTATTTTGCTATGTATGTATATATATGTGTATATTTTTTTTTTTTATTTTTTTTCCCCCCTGACAGGCGAACTGCTGCAGAAGGGGTGCTACCCCGTGGACGAGGACGCGCCGGAGCACTACGAACCTGTGTATGAACAATTCGAAGGCTGGGAGGAAGACATATCCAACTGCGAATCGTTTGAGGAGCTGCCCGAGAATGCTCGGAAATACGTCTTGGCGATAGAGAAGTACGTGGGCTCGCCCATCGTGTGGATTGGAATCGGGGCCAACCGGAACAACACCATTATGAAGAAGTGACTGCAGGGGGGAAGCGGCGGCAGTGGTAGCTGCAACTGTGGTGCGGCCGGTAGGCCAACACGCCCATGGGACGAATCGTTCGAATGGGGATCTCCCTAATTGTAGCTTCGAATCAGGCCGTACACAATTCTTTTCCAACGCGGTTAAGTTGCGCAGACTTTTTTTTTTTTTTTTTCTTCCTCCCGCGTGTCCCACCGTGGGCACTCACTCGCACGGTAATAAACCTAAGTATTGTCCGCGCTGCAATCTGGGGGAGGGAACTTTTTAGGGGCAGCACACCTCATGTTCACTATGTGGGAGGCCAACTTTCATATTCGTCCTTGGCCTTGGAAAGGGTTTGTCCCTCTCATATGATGCTACACCGTGTTGTTGTGAGTTTTTCCTCCCCCCTGTTGCTGCACAATTGTACTGTTTCATTTTTGGCTTATTTCATTTTTTATGTGGGTTTAATTAAAAAAAAAAAAAAAGTTAACTTTAAAAAAAAGGAGTGTCAAATGGTGAAGGTGACAGTTCAGTCATCCTACAGGCGAGCATTTTGCACACACGTGGTGGGGGAGTAGTGATGGAGGTGACGGTGCTGCAGACGGTGAGAGTACCCTTCTCATACACCCCTCCCCACCTACCTACTTAAGCAAACACTGATCCCTATGGTGCGGCGTGGTCAAATTATCTTCTCCAGAATTTCGTTAATTCCCTCCTTGACAAATCCGGCAAGCTCATTTTTAAATTGCAGAAAATCGAACGTCATTTCGCTAATTAAGTAGGAGAAGTTAAAGGGAACGATCTGTTCCTTCATCATTTGGTCCGCGTTACTTTTGCATTCAAATATATATTCGCAAAATGAGGGAAAGGAATAAATCCCATTTTTGCTAAAAAGCTTTTCTACAATTTTATTGGAGTCACATCGTTTTATTTCGTTCCCGTCTTTTAAAAATAATTTTTTTTCCATCAAACTGTACAGGGTGTACTTTTGTATGTACCCATAACATACGTACTGCTTCACCAGGAATAGCTTTTTCATGTTTGCCTTCGTGTTGATGAGGAGCACGCCGTGGTACTTCTCCGTCAGTTTGAGTTTCTGGGAAGTGGGGGTGGAAAAAAAGGAGAAATTTTGCCAAGTTGCAAAGTTGCAAATTTGAGAAATTTCCCAATGCATTGCTAACTGGTGCGGACGCATGACCCGTTGTGCATCCATCGGAAACGCCGCGTGGGAGTCTACACGGGGGAATACTCCTTTTTTGTTACTCAAGAGTGAGCCAGGTGAGCATTTACAAAAGGTTTTCTTTTTTTTTTTCTTTTTTTTTGCAAAAATGCGGTCATACATTACGCACTCGCACATGTACGGGGTGTGGCTATACCTGAAGGACTTCACTGGGGGAGGAGGAAATACACTCGACGTTATTTCGGATGGCAAACAGGCAACGTCTCTGCTCATCGAATGTCTGAGCGGTCAGCTCTTTCTTCAAGGTTAGATATTCATTTGTCTGGTTGTCCCGTTTTTTTTTGAACTCCTTTTTCTTGTATAAGGTGCGAAGTTTTCTTTTCGATGGGGTCTGCGCGGGGGGGCGAAAAGGGCGCGGTTGCGCGGGGTGGATCAGCGGTACGGGGAAGTGGTGCAGGGCAGCTGAATGGGGAAGCAGCACAGGTTAGAGGAATGGCTCCTCGCAGCGAGCAACGCCCCTCAAATTGTGTTATAGCTGGGGGAGGGACACCATTACAAATGCGGAACAAAGGCACGCAGGCGTCCATTCTGCCACCCCTTATATGTACATAAGTAAAACACCGCGCAGGGACGTGCCGCTTGGCCAATTTTGCCGGACGTGCCATATGACACGCGCTTCATCATTTTTTTCACAAAATGGTGGTCTAACACGGGGGCACAAAAAAAAATAGAAAATAAAATAGCAGCTCTCACTTTTGCGCCTTACCTTCACTTTCGTTTCCTTGTCCTCATTCGGAAGGAACACTTTCTTTTCGTCTTTAAATTTAATCTTCTTTATTCTTCTAAACTTGACAAATTTCTGCTTCCTCGCACCCGCGTCATTCTTTCTCTTTAGCTGTTTATTTTTAGCCCTTTTATTGCTCATTTTTTTGTTTTAAAAGTTCGAAAGGGCCATTAATTGCGGCAGTTTTTTTTTCCCTTTGGTACATTCAAATGGAGGGCAAAAGGAAGCAAATGAATAAATAAAAACAGCGCGGCGAGTTGACACAATGGGAAGTACGTTCGTTCGTCCAATAATCCTCAAAAAGGGTTATAATCATAATTTGTAAGGCGACGAAGTTTGAACAAATTGGGGACCCCCAAGTTAAAAAAGTAAAAAAATTGCAGCAGGTACGCACGTATGTCAGTATATATAAAAAAAACGTGGGGCATATTTTCTTACCCGGCTTTCTACATAAATGTACATGCGTATTTTTCGCTCATTTGTTTTATGCATCATTTTCCCTTAACCGGGCGCAGTACCTTTCGGTTGTTAAAAAATTTCCAAGTACGGGATTCTTCCTCCCCAACCGGATGGCGCGACCAAACGGGGTGGGCACATCAAACCAACCTCTACGTATACAAAAAAAAAAAAAAAAATATAGCAGCAAGGCGACAACGGGACTTATTTTAGCCAATTCGCAATTTTCCCTCCATTTGAGTTGCGCGCAAGTTGTGGAAAAAAAAAAAACTTTTAAAAAAATTTGTAAACGAAAAATGAACAGGAAAAAATTAAACTATTTGAAAGAGAAAAGAAAAAAAAATTAAGGGGAAGCCATCTTCGCAGCGAAGCTGAATATCCCCCCGCTCGATATTTTCCGCGTTATGGTGCGGACGCAACGTGGATGTACATTTTTGCCTATCCCGTTTGGCGCCCATTCGTACATTTGGGGACGCCACTGTCCTGTGCCGTTAGCAGCTCAACCGCTATATCACGTCATCCAGAATGGCGAGCTTTCCAGCAGCAGCTTCCTCCTCCTTCCTCTCCTCCGCCAACTCATCCCCATCGTACAGCTTGGCGAATTTAAGGCTGCAGAACTTGACAATTTTTTTCGGCGTGGACTTATGTATTTTATAGCCGACGTCGAAAAAGGAATTTTTTTTCATGCAACTTGGGTTTCCACGCAACGGGGCGAGTTTCTTTTTTATTTCGGAAGTGACCCGTGCGTCGTCATGCATCTGCAGTAAATCTTCCACTTCCGTTGTATCTGCCGTGGTCGTTTTTATTTCCCGTGGGAGTACCTCTTCTGTGTTTTTTTGGCGCAACTTTTCCTTCGCCCGTGCACACAGTTCGTCCATCGCCTTTGCGCGTAAAACCTTCATGGTGTTTGAGCGCAGAGGGGCCATCTCTTGTGAGGGGGGTGCGTCTGTCTCTTTGGATGGCAAATCGTTTATCCCCTTTGATGGCAAATCGCTTATCCCCTTTGATGGCAAATCGCTTATCCCCTTTGATGCCAAATCGTTCATCCCCTTTGTGTGCAATTCCTTCGTCACTTTTGCTGACAATTGGCCCGCCTTCTTTGCTGGTAAGTCCTGCTTCTCCTTTCGGCGCACGCCCCCCTTAGCCTTCGGCCTGATCTGCCTGACTTCGTCCCCCTGGTCAGCCTTCTTCGCCTTGACCCGTTCGCGCACCTTCCCACATTTCGCCTGAACCTTTTGGCCATTTTTCGCTGTTGGCCTTTTCGCGTGGAGGCCCTTCTGCACCAGAGGTGACACGAGCGAATCGTTTGGTGCACCCCCCCCTTGTTTCTTCTTCATTTTCAACCTGATGGGCGTGTGCACATCGTTGATGCTGATGACATTTTTAGGGTTATGCCCCTGCCTAACCGTCTTCAAGCGCAAGGCAGTGTTTTTCCGTTGGTAATTTTCCTTTTGAAATAGGGACGAAATATATTTGTCAAACAAGTTTTCCTGCTCCCGACAAGGATCCCTCTGATTCTCCCTATGTATCTGCATCATTTTATAAATGGATATTTTGCTTAGAATAAACAGTTGGGTATTTTTCATAAACTTATACAAGGCGTAGGAAATAATTTGGAGGCTGTAAATCACTTTCAGTCCTTTTCTCTTTCCAATCAGTTCTGTCTTCCCATTTATTTTCCCATTCCTCTCCACATCATTTATGTTAATATAATTATATGCCAACTTTCTTTTCCTGCTCAAGTAGCTACTCGCCCATATTTGCATTATCAAATTTTCTATATAATCTCCATTTTGGTATGGGAGGAAGAATTCGCAAAACCAGTTGATTTCATCTGAAAAGAATTTTAAATAATTTTTGTACTTGATATTTTTCCAGTAAAACTTGATGTACGGCTTTTCATGCAGAGAAATTCCGTTTTCCTTCCGGTTGTACACGTCGTGGATGACGAAGTGCAGGATGAGCAGTTCGTTCGAGGGGCTCGGCATGGTGGGGTAGCACGCACAGCTGAGGGGCAGTCGCAGCATGTGCCAAGCTTGGGGGGGGCATTAACACGTGTAGCAAGCGGATGGGCACTCACACGTGTAGCAAGCGGATGGGCACTCACACGTGTAGCAAGCGGATGGGCACTCACACGTTTAGCAAGCGGACTGGTCGGCGACGTGATTTACACTTATGGCAAGCGGACTGGTCGGCGGATGGGCATTCACACTTATGGAAAACTCCCCTGCTCAGGCGTTCCTCACAACATGGAGGAGGTTACCCCAACTGTGGAGAGAGGCAAACTTCGAGGCGTGAAAAAAGTACTTTAAAAGATTCGCTCATTAATAGTTACCCCCCTTTACGCGTGGGTGTAAAAACGAGAGAAAAAAAAAGTGTCCAAGTTGAAAAAAGACGTGTCTGCGCTTTCGGAAAAGTTCGTTCATTCGTTCGATCGGTTATTAGCTTATACGTTCGCTCATCAGCTTATACGTTTGTCCATTCGCTTACACGTTTGTCCATTCGCCCATCCGTGCACTCATTTGTGTGCTTATTTTTCTCTCCGCATGGCGAAGTCAGCACAGCTGTGTCGTCGCCGCTTGGACCAGCTCTCCTTTTTGCAACTAGGTAACCGTGCCCATTTCGTAGCCGCACACGCGTTGCCATTTGAGCTGGGGATGAACTGACACCCTTTTTTCGCGTAACCCATGAGCAGATAGGCTTGAAGGCTGGTGGGTGAACTGCCTCCACCACGTGATAATATGATGAGCTGATCAGGTGGACCCAAAAGACGAAGGAGAAAAGCGCACCAACGTGGTCAACTTCGTGCGGGAGAGGGAAAAAAAAAAAAAAAAAGGATCAGCGGGGCTGTTGGACCTGGGCCAAAAAAATAAACCTACTTCGCATTTGGGCCAGCCGAGTGAAAAAAAAAAAAAGACCAAATGGAACGAAACGAAGTTAGCTTGATAAACACATGCATGTCGAACAGCACACGTTAGTATGAATTTTTTTTTTTTTTTTTTTTTGCCCTCCTGCGCGCTCCCCACGATATTCGCACAACGGGGGGCGAAGCTCTTTGGCACAAAATGCAGGCCAGTTGTGGAGCTGCCAAATGTGCCTCCCCAGTGACGGTGGAAAAAATTGCTATATTTTTAATTCTCAGTAAATTGGAAGTTGCCAATTTGAAGTGGACTGGCGAGCATGCAGGGGATGAAAAAAAAGAAAAAAAAAGGCGAGTTAGCCCCAAAATGGGAAAAAAAATTACAATTGCAAACCTATGTGGTAAAAAAAGGTACAATTGCGAACCTAGGTGGGCCAAAAAATTACAACTGCAAACCTGGCGAGGCTGTCCACGTGGGTCCCCCTTGCACGTACACATCTACCTGCACAGCATGCATGCGCCTTCAGCCCGCTGGCAGCCGCGCCCCGCTCAGAAGAAGGAGAAGAAGTCGTGTTTGTTCTTCTTGCTCTCCTTGCTCTTCTTGGTCTTCTTATTTTTCTGCACGAGCTTGTTCACGTTTTGCCCCAAATTGCCATTTTTATTCCTGAGGATGTGGTCGAAGTCGAAGACGCGGTCGAGGTCGAATTTTTGCGAAGCCATGAAAACAATTTTCTGGTCGTGGTAGCTCTTGATGTAGCTGCTCACGTTTTGCAGTAGGTGGTCGTACGTGAGTGCGTTGGGGTTAAGCGGCACACCGAGGGGCAACCCCTGAGCCGCCTCGCTTGCCCCCAAAACGTGAATCATCGCCGTGACGAGTGCCCCTCCGGGGGCATGTTTCCCCGTGTCAATTTCGCGCGAAAACTCCATATCTTTGCACCCACTGAATTGGCTAACATCGCACACCACGTGGAAGGGGTTTTTCACCTCCTTCCATTTTTTAGACTTCAGTTTGTATTTATAAGCCAAATCGATACAACTACCCGCATTGCAGCAGTCCATCACGGCAATCAATTTAACCCCATCGTTTAGAGGCTGAACCAAGAACCTGTGCAATTCGTCATCGATGATCTGTCCCTCCGTTTTATGATCACAAGGAAGAATGGTCTCATTATACCCATCATCTTCCAAATACGTGTAGTCCTTTTGTTGGGACCCATGTCCAGAGTATAGGAAGAAAAAAACATCCCCAGGCTGATTATCCTTCGTGAGCCAATTTAGGGCAGATAAAATATTCTTTCTCGTAGGCCTATAATTAGGGTTACTTTCGTTGTCTATCAATCTAACCATACTTGTTGGAGAGTCGTGAAAATTATATTTTGAAATTAGCAGGTTCATCATTCTAAGGGTGTCGTTTGTGCAGCCACTTAATTCTTCCCTAGAACCGTAATAGTTTATTCCGATGAGAAGTGCCTTTTTTTTGTTTCCATGTGAGCGGTGCAGGATTCTGTCTGAGTAGGGCGACGCTGCACCGATGTTATATATGCCGCTTTGGTAGGGAACTTGGTTTGTTTGGTTGTCCCCTCCGTAAAAATTATCCACTGGGTGAGGTTTACATAAGTTATATTTCTCGCTGGGGTTACTTACCCTCGTGTTGATGTGCATACCTGCATGGTGTGCAGAGTGACTGGCCAGAACGGTTCCACTATTCAGCTGGCTGGGCGCAGAAAGGGGGATTTTCCCGCCTGCACAGGGTAATTCCTTTTGGTGGTCCACTGGGGTGTAGTGGTAGTGACTATTCGTCATGCCCGTCGCGGGGGTCATGGGCACATACGCGGTTGACGCGTACATGTGTGATTCCGCTCCAGGGGGGGGGTGCATGTTGTCCTTTCGAGGGGCATCCCTTTGAACGTGCCCATTTGGGGAGTGTGCAAAATGTCCTTCCCACTGGTTTGAAGAAGCACTCTGCTGTGTCCACTGGTTTGTAGGAGCACCCTGCCCTGCCCAATGATTCCCCTGTGGAGGCACCACTAGGGGAAGTGAATTAACTCTGCGCGCGTATTCACTTCGGAACGCTCGAAGAACTTCCTGTTCAGTGCGGTGCATCGAAATGGCGTCTCTTATCTCCTGGTCCGTCTTATGCTGATATATTTCTTTAACGTTAAAAAAAGTTACGTCCATTTGGTCCCGTACTATATTTAGAGATAACTCCAAAGTGCAGCTCCTTAATATGTCAATTAGCTTCACCTTTTGCTTCACCGTTTTTTCCTTTCTTATAAAATCTAACGTAAAAAAGGTGTAGGCAACTTTGGTATTAAATAATGAGCTAAGCCACACTTCGATCGAGAGGATTTCGTTTTTTTCATCCGCTACGTGCTCTACTGGTATGAGGAAATTTTCATTAAAAAAATAGTACCCATCTTCCTGCATTGCCGTTTTGTACTTTTTGTTCTTCCAGTACACTTTTACGTAGTACTTTCCCGTCTCGTCTTCCTTCAGCCCCGTCAGTTCGAACACCTTCAGGTAGATCTTCTCCATCTCGGCGATTGGGCGGCTAAAGTTAAGAGGCGCGTCCGCTTGACTCGCAAAAAAGAAAAAAAGAAAAAAATAAAAAAAAATATAAAGTTCCGCTTCGGATGGAAAATTCCTCAACGATGGTAACCCCCCAGACAAGTGCTACTCACGTGGGCGTGCAAACATATGTTGCCAAATCGCCGCGTCTTGCACGTTTCTGTCAGTTAACCAAGTTCATATCTCACTTTGCCGAAAAAATTGCGCAATCTGGTAGGATAACACTACGTTGTGTTGCCTGACCAGTTGCAAAAAAAATAGGGGTAAATAAGCTTGTGGAAGGGATGTGGAAAAAAAAAAAATTCCAAAATTGAGCAAAAAAAAAAAAAGCGGAAAATTGGATAAAAAAAAAACAATGTGGAAAAAGGGAAAAACATAAAGGGGAACAAAACAGAGCGAAACGAAGCAATACGAAAAAAAAAAAAAAAAAAAAATATTCCCCCTGACAAGGCAAAAAAAACATTTGCATGGTGAGCATACGTAGCTGTCCTCACCCCCGCGAACGAACAACAAATTGACAGTTGAAGAAGTAGAAATAGGACGCAAGCAGTGTCATGGAAAAAGGAAAAACGTGCAACTATACCCAGGGGGGGAAATCACAACAGATGGTGTATACTGCCAAAAACAGACACACAGGTTAAGTATACTTTGCTGCGTTCGTGAGTAGGCCTTCTCCCTGAGGGTGGAAAAAAAAGAGCAAACGGGTAAAGGGGCAAACGAGCGAACGGTGCCTTTCCCATCCTCTCTCTGCCATGTCACCACGCACTTTTTAAAACACCAGACTTGCAATTTTAGCCACTCTGAATGGAAAATTATTCGCACCCTTTACACGTCACCGGGTGGAAAGACGAGGAAAGAAATTAACGCGAACAGCGAACGTTATGTCAAAGTAGAGGGGAATTCTACACGTATGAAAAAAAAAAAAAAAAAAAAATACCTTTTTTTCGTCCTTTTTCCGCTCGTAAAAAATATGCTAGCACCTTTTGGGATTTTCCAACAGAATTGGCAAACCATATGCATCTCTAGCGCGGGCGAATGCACGTCATTCCCTTTTGCAACTCATCTTAGCACATAAATAAATGAAGCTTTGCAATGATCTGCCAAGAGAAGGGGAAAAAATAAGTATTATTATACATACGGAAGGTGCCCACCCCGGTAGGGAGCATTTTCCACTTTATCCCCCCCTCTGAATGAAGCTACGCGTTCGTAAATTGTTGCCTTCGAAAGGGCCTTTTTCCCCTTTTGGAAAAGCGTTAAGCGGCGTGTTGATCGATTCATCGCTTCGCAGTTTCGCATTTGTTGTTTTTTTCCTTTTTGTTTTCTTCTTTTTTGTGTTTTCTTTTGCGTTCGTCCCGCTCAGCCCCTGGAATGACTCCCCCCCTTCCCTCATGTGACTTGCGCCGACCGGTAGCACGCCCTCCCCGACGAAGAGAAGAATGACAGGATGAGTGCCAACATTAAGGACCTCATCAAGCAGGAGAAGGAGAGAAGGAAGTTGCTTAGGGAGGAAAGGAAAAAAGCGGAAAGGGTGAAGCAACCAGTAGGGGGGGAAGATCCCCCGATTGGGAAAGACCTCCCGGGGAACTATTACACAGAGAGCGAGCAACAGGACAGGCTCTTTTTAAAAATTCAAAATAACTCCGAACATGGTAGCGTTACGCAAAAGTACAACGATGTAGAAGAACAGTTGGGTGAGGTTGGCCAGGGGAGAAAACCATCCGGCGACAGGGCCAACAGTGAACAAGTGACTAGGCAAAAAACAAGTGACAGTAAAATCGATAAAAGGGTGCACTTCGCCGAACCAACTGCTCCACTAAACAGGCTAAATAAAAACAACAATTTTAGGGATGCCTTTTTGGACTATAGCAATGAGGAGCAAAGCGAAAATTCAGAAGGAGCTTCCAAAAAGGGGGGGGGTGAAAAAAATGTTCAGGTCGACCTGCCTGCAGATTTTTTCGACTCCATAGTGACCTTAAATCATAGTAGCAGTGAAAAGAACAGCAAGAGGGGTACCCCTCCTATGGAAGGATCCCCTGGTGGGAAGAGAAAAGCAGATCAAAGTGAGCCCTCTTCCGAAGGGGAAGCAGTCAATAGGGTACCTCTCCACTATGGGTTTAGCGAAGAGAATGAAATATCAAATGACAGGTGTGCCTCATCGAAGGAGATAGACGATGGAACCCCTCCCATAGGGAAGCAAAGTGAAAACCAATTTGACTTAAAAAACGAACCAAATGTTGAAGTGATCGAAACGTACGAAATTACGGAGGACATTCTTGGAAGTGCAGAGCTGGTGGAAAATGAAAAATTTCACAGGCAAATAAAAAAAAAAAGGAAGTTGCTCCAGGAGGGGGAGTACCATTTGGATGATGAAGAAAACGATGAGGGGGGTACCTCCAAAGGAGGGGAAAGAACCCACAGAAGGGACATATCAAGAGGAAATGTAGATCAATCCGATGGAGAGGGAGAACAAGGAGACCCCATTATGAACCTATTCACTACCAATTTAGAAGATTTGACAAACTACAAACTGCTAGACACGGCTTACTACGAAGAATTGGACTACTTACACAAAATTTTGGTGGAAAAAAAAAAATACATTTTAGGAGACAAATATGATGAGGAGAAGGAAGAAAGTGAAGAGAGAGAGGTAGAAGTACTTGAAGAATTGAACCAATTTCGAAAAAAAAAAAAAAAAATGGAAAAGGGAAGAGACGATGAAGAGGGGAATGATCATGACAGCCATTTTAACATTGACGAAATTTACGACCTGTTAAAGTTAAAAAGGGGCATGAAGGAAGCTGATGGGAAAATTGCACACATATTTGGAAACACGCCAAGTAGGAAGCGAGCGGATGAGAACCGGGACGAGGGGAAAAAGACAAACGAATATGAAAATTTGCCCAGGGGATTTTTCGACGATAAAGAAAAGGACATTCTCGTGAGAGAAAATATTTCGCTGTCTAAGATAAACCAAAAGATTGGGGAAATTAAAAAACAGAAAAAGAACATTTTGCTGGAGTTTAAAACGATGGAAAAGGTGTACGAGGAGAAGAAGAACAGCTACATCGATTACCTGTATGATGATAAGTTTGACGACAAGGAACAAATTTTGAATGAAATTGTGAGGAAGTCGACCAGCCGGGGGGCCGCAGAAATGGACGGCCTGAACTGTGCACAAAGGAAAGAGGAGCAGAAAGAAGGGAAAAAAGGAAGGAAGAAAGGAAGGAAGAAGGAAAAGAAGCAAGAAAAGAGAAATGCCAATACTTTCCAGCTTGATGACGAGCATGGGGACATTTTCCACTGGAGGAAGAAAAGCCTTTTTTAAACCCCCACATGATTGGGGGACAGAAAGGGGTTCACCAGGTGCACTCCACGCTTGGTTACCACACCTATCCTGTTTGCCAATGTGGAGGTGTGTTTTTCCCGCGATGCGTAACGTTTGTTGACATGTTCATTTTATTTTTCTCTTTTTCACTGCCCGCGTTTCCATTAAGTGCCGCCAACCATAAGGCGTACGAAGCGGTCACGTGTCTTCTCTTTAATCGGGGTGCTCACGCCGCACAAGGACGACGCGCGCACCTGTGTTACGTGCACCCCTCCACAGAACATGCACGTGTGGAGGTCTCCCCCAAATGACTTTCTGCCCATCCCATGCGATGCATGTAAGAGTCAGCGTTTGCGAAAGCGAGTTGGGCATTCATCCCGAAGGAACCGACCGTGCGCATAATCTCAAGGAGTTTTTTTTTGTCGAATTTTTTCCACCTTCTTAAGAATTATAGCGCGCATAGCGCTTCCTTTGCCGCCCATTCTGCTTCCCCACTGGAGATTGACGGGCAGCCAAATGGGAGTATGGGTGAGCAAACGAACAAGAAGGCGCGCCAAGCAGCGTGCCCCTTTGGGCGTCCTTTTCCCCCGTGCGGGCATATGTGCGCACGTGCATGCCTTTGGCACTCCAATAAGCACTCCCCTGTGCACTCCCTTGCGTTTGCATTTTTTTTTGTCTTTTTCAAGCCCCAACTTTTTCAACTATGAACATTTTAATTAGCAAGTGCGGTTAAGCGATTCAGCCAAGTGACTCTCAGTTGGTGCCCGGACCCTTTGGCAAAGTCAATCGTTCGACTTAGCCAAAAAGGCAGCTGCGAAAGGCTTCATAGTGACTGCATAAGTGATTGGCGCAAAGTGTGTACACGGAGTGGTGTAGCTCTTTCCTTTGGGCCCTCTCTCTATCGCTCTTTTTTTTTTTTTTTTTTTTTTTAAATTTTAGTTAGCCGCGCGGAAAAAAAAAAAAAAAAAAACTTTCCTGCTCGCTTCACCTGCGTACTTATGCGCAAAAAAAGGAAGAAAAGTGGAATGGCCCAGTATTCGCTTAAAGCGCACTGGCATGTTCACCTAGCGTAGCTTCGAAGGAGGATCTTAAGTTGAACAATCGCATGCGCATATGTGTACGTATGCGTGTACACAATTGCGCTTCGTCGGAAATTGGACCTTCGACGTTCGCGTGGAAAAATACGCACCCGGGGGAGAGTAAACTTGGAGGCGCGCATCTCTTCGGGGAGGAAAAAAAAAAAAAAAAAATACACATATGTACATATGTACATACGTTCACATACATGTACATGCGTATGCATATTCTGAGGGAGGGCAAAACTGCCAAGGGAAAAACCCAATTGTGACAAGGTAAAAATTGTTGCGCGCGTAAATTGGCTCGAAAGAGGGAGCGCGGAGGAAAAGTTCGCCTATTTGAAGAAGGCCAAGCAAATCGCAGCTCAGCAGGAAAACAGAGAAACCAAAGCGTACTTCACACAATACGGGGAAGATACTGCAAAGTTACACCGAGGGGGGAGGAAGCCAATCTGACATCCCTCCGCACATCGTGTGTATTCGCAGTGCACACGTAACGGTGTAGCTGGCCCGTTCGCACAGGAACTCACACACGTGGGGGGAAGACCCAGCGGTAAAAAGCGCTACACAGAAGTGAACCCCCTCACACCCGCTACGAAAACAGGGCAACCAAAATGTCAGGCATGTTCAACGAAAGCGAACTGTCGGGGCTGGACGCCCACAGCGTGTTCGGAAACAACGAAGCGTCTAGCTATCAAAAGAAGAAAAGAAAATATGATGAGAATTCCAACCTGGGCACAAATGACGTAATGCAAGAGGAGGAAGAAGGAGAAGCGGAAGAAGATGATGAAGAGGATGATGAGGAAGATGATGAACCATCCTACGTTCAAGATGAAAATATGGCAAAGGTATTTGAAAAATTTTTAAAAACATTTTCCGAAAGAAAAAGTGATGAAGAAAATGAAGATGATGAAGATGGGGATAATGACAGTGTGTGGAAAGACAATTTAAATTTGAATTTCCCTAGCTCTCTCGAAATAGCCAAGGATGCTCATTACGTGTTACTACTTTTTTCAATTTTGCAAAACTCATACTCCAGGAATAAAGTCCTCGTGGTGGATATGAAACACGTGCTGATGTGGGAACCAACAGATAAGAACCGATTCGACATAGGCAGTCAGCTGTACATTTACATAAAGAGGCACTTCCTCAGAATTTTGGACATTTTCGAACAGAAGGTACAAGCCCTAGCAGAGTCTATTAACCCGATCAAGACAAAAGAAGTAGGGAAGTTATGTCTCCGATTTTATAATAAAAAAAATCCCATCCATTCGTTGCGAAGCTTAAGGTGTGAAATGCTTGGCGAGATGATTAGCGTTAGAGGACAAGTAACCCGAACGTCCGACGTACGGCCAGAGTTAACATTAGCCGCCTTCAAATGTAACGAGTGTGGAAATATCATCAACGGAGTTAAGCAGCAATTTAGGTATACCCAACCGAGTAAGTGCCCCTCCTCCAGCTGCAGCAATATGTACGATTGGTCTCTCGTTCTGGAGCAATCCTACTTTGTCGATTGGCAAAAAATTCGCTTGCAAGAAATTGCACAGGAAAGCCCTCCAGGGTCCATGCCTCGGAACATGGATGTGATTCTTCGCAATGATATCGTCGACTCGGTGCATGCAGGGGATAGAATCATCGTAACGGGGTGCCTCATTGTTGTGCCGGACATCCCCACGTTGATGAAACCGGGAGATATTCCTCGTAGTGTGGCAAGGCAAATTTTAAAAAAAAACGAAAATTCGCTAGTTTCGCAGGGGCTAACAGGGATAAAGGGAGTGGGAGTGCAAGACTTAAATCACAAGCTGTGCATATATGCATGCCAAATTGAAAAGTTAAATAACTCGAAGAAGGAAAACTCCTTCGATGAGCAGACCCAGGTGGATATCAATTGCGAGGAAATCCTAAACTGCGATGATTTGAAATGGCTGAGAGATATTGCCATGCACCCCAACACCATCGACATTTTGGCCGAATGTATAGCCCCCAAAATATGGGGAAACATCGAAATAAAGAAAGGCGCTTTGTTGATGATGACGGGAGGGGTGCAGAAAATCACTTCGAACTGCAAATTGAGAGGAGACATAAATATGTGTATTGTAGGTGACCCAGGAACGGCCAAAAGTGAAATATTAAAATACGTAGAAAGTTTTGCCCCAAGAGCTATTTTCACCTCTGGAAAGGGATCCACTGCTGCGGGGTTGACAGCGGCAGTGCATAGGGACCCTGACCAGGGAGACACAGTCCTAGAAGCAGGTGCATTGATGTACGCCGACCAAGGCATCTGCTGCATTGACGAATTTGACAAAATGGACGAAAAGGATAGAGTGGCCATTCACGAAGCTATGGAGCAGCAAACCATTTCGATAACCAAGGCGGGTATCCAGGCAACCCTAAATGCAAGAGCATCCGTGTTAGCAGCATGTAACCCTAAGTATGGAAGATACGACACGCTAAAAACGTTTGCTCAGAATGTAAACATCCCCGCACCGTTGCTCTCCAGATTTGATCTCTTCTACACAATGCTGGACAGCATCGACATTGACAAAGACACCAGCATTGCCAACCACTTGGTTTCTATGCACTGTGGAGAGGAAGCCGAAAAACACATCAGAGCAAACGCAGGAAAGTTAGATACGGTCAAAATGGAGGTCTATCTAGAGCTAAGCAAAAGAGTGAAGCCACTACTAACAGATGAAGCGAAATACAAATTGATACACTACTATGTTTCCTTCCGAAATATTGAATACTCCCCAGGTGCCCAGAGATCCATGAGGATGACTGTCCGTCAGTTAGAGTCCCTCATCCGATTGAGTGAAGCTGTGGCCAAGCTAAAGTTCTCCCACTTTGTAGATATAAAACATGTAGAAATAGCTTGCTCCATTTTTAAAGCCTCCATGAAAAAGATTTCAAACGAAAAGGAAATAAATCTGGATGAAGAATTTGACAAAGTTAGCAACTCCCTTTTGAATAGCAAAACGAGCAAAATTATTCAGCCGGAAGATGGCGAAAATAAGCCAGTGGAGAGTAAAAAGGTCATGACCATAAAGGCTAGCGAATATCAGTACATTTCTGCCATCATTTTTGAAATCATTAAAGAATACGAATTTAACAATAATAGTGAGAGTATTACGCAGGATCAGCTCATTGAGACTTACCTGCAAGTGTATGCCAAAGCTGAATCGAGTGAACATGTGGATGAGTGGATTTACAAGTTGAAGAAAATTATCCACCGATTGATAAACCAAGATATGAAGTTGCTGTCCGAGATTAATGAGGCGGACCCGGATAATGCCATCCTGCGAATTCACCCCAACTACGCCGGCCCCATCCTGGAGGGCACCGTGTCCAACAAGAACACCTACGGCTACAACACCTTCAAGAACTACCAGACGGAGGAGAAGATCCCCGAGGACGACGTGGACTTCCAGGAGGACATCGACAATTTTTGAGCCCTCGCGCCAGCGTCTGCGCGGTGAAGTGTGCATATGCACATCCGTATGGATGTGCGGAGGTGCACATTTTTTTTTTTTACCGTCAGAGGTGCGCTACATGGGCGCGGCGCACCTCTCTAGAAAAATATGCACTCGCGGGAAGTTAATGGCACTCCCCCCGCATCATCACCATCACCGCAAGCACCGCCGCTTCTCCCCATTATGTACCTCGAAACCTAAACTACACAGACGCAGTTGAGGAGTTGCTCCTTATTATCCATATGGAAAGGGAAAACCCACGTGGAAAGAATACAACAGCGTGGGTTTGAATGAAGTTCACATATCTGCGGACGGAGAAGGAGAAGCCCCTCTGTTTTGAGTAGACCAACTGGGCCTTCTAACTTTTTCATTTATGAATAAGTTGCGCTGCGGAAAGGTACGAAAAAAAAGCACAAAAAAAAAGGAGGTAGATACAGAAAAAGGGGAAAAATACAAAAAAAGGAGGGAAATACAAAAAAAAGGCAAGTAGCCCAGAACAAATGCGATACGTCCAGAGCACACCCTCTTGGCGCAACTTCAAACCGGCGCTATGCCGCACCTCTCATTTTCAACCCCCCTGCTAGACATTTTTAACTTTCCTCTTTAAAAAGGCCAACTTATTTTTCCCCCTCAACTTGGCAATGCCGCTTAAAAAGTCGGTCCTTCGTCTGCTCTGCCGAATGGTTGAGGCGACCTTTGCCATTTCTTCCCCCCCCAGCGGTTCACTCTTCTGGTTAAGTGGCAAAACATTCACCACCTCAAAAGTAAGGCTGTCTGAAATTAATTTTTTAATGTAGGCCTTTCTATCTAAGTTGCTTTTTAGCTGCCCCCACTCGAAATACGGTATGTTAACAACCGTGTAGCCGAGGTCGCTTAATAACTTGTGCTTGAGCTTCGACAGCGCGGTGTAGGATTTGCTGTTTTTGTAGAAGTGGTGTTCTCCGTTTACCTCAATGATTAATTTGGTTCTTCTTTTGGGGGGGTTTCCATTTGGTGAGTCACCTTCTGGAGGGTGGCCCATCGGGGCGGACTCCCCCTGATGGGGTGGATGTTTATTATAATTGGCACTATGCTGTGTTCCCCCCCCGGGGGTGAGGAATGCCTGACCATCCCTGCGAAGATGCCAATTTCTGGGAATGCGGAAAAACGTTTCGTCTTCTTCCACAAAGTCGACGTCATATGGTCCAAGGGGTACCTCCTCCGACAGGCACAAATTAAAGGTCAAAAGGATGTTCTTAATTTCTTTCTGCAAATCTGACTTAATGTGGTACTCTAGCCCTTTTTCTTTCGCTTTTACGAAAGCCATATATTCTTTGCACTCCTCGTTCAACCGGTCATAGACATTTGGGACGTGTCTCGTTCGAAGGGCCAGCTCGCATATCTTCAGCTGGGTTAGGTACACATTATCTAGAATGATGTCAAATTTTATTAAATTTTTTATAATCAAATTGTATGCATGTGCATTATCTACGGAGAAGTAGCACATGGCTAGCAGCAATTTGGCTAGCTCCTTATAGCCCAGATGATTTATGCTGTCCTCGCTCACCCCGTTGGATACTTCGCAGATAAGTGCTTCTTCGTATACGTCCAACTTGAACAAGCTGTGGAGTATTTTTACCTTTCCGGGGAGGTCCACGCGGGGGCTGAATGTCTGGGGATCTTCCCCGCTGCAGTTTGGGTCACCCCCGCAACAGTTCGCGGTCTGCCTCCACTTGCCACTTCGCACACTTCGACCATTTGGAAGGGGAACCTCGCCGGGATTAAAGCAGGAACTTTCTTGATGGACGTGATTGGCGTGATTGACGTCATCTCCGCGAACGCCGCTAACTCCGCTAACGCCGCGATTTCGACTAACGCAGCTGGGCAGTAAACGCGAAAGTATCAACCGAATGACGGACCCCTCCCTGTAGTTGTGCATCGCATAGGACTGCAAAAGGGTTGACAGGTCCCCCTCATCCAACTGCCCTTGGCTTATCTTCTCCCTAAACAGAGCATCAAACAGGTGGATGGTCTTGGAGGGGAATAACTTATTCTTTGCCAGCAGGAAGAACAGAACTACCAAATTGCCCACCTTGGGCAGGTGGTTCTTATACGTGTTCAGGATGCTTTTGTAGAGCATATGGTGGTCCACTTGCAGGTAGAGGTGGCACTGCATGATGTAAAAAATTTTGCTTGCAGGGGGGGGATAGCTACGTTCCTCAAATTCGCCATATGGGGAATGATCAACATCGTCACGAGATTGCATTTGTACCCCTTCCTGGGCCGCCTCCACGAAGTGGCTCTGCAACCTGCTGGCCACCTCGTTTAGCAGCCCCATGTGCGCAAACTTCAAATCGCTGAGGCTTCTACTGATGCTGAGAAGCGTGTCGAGCAGGTAGTGCCTCTCCTGTGGGGAGCCTAGCTGGGAAAGGTCACTGGGTAATTCATTGGGGGTAGCTCGATTGGGCGGCGAGCCCACCGTTGGGAAAGGAGCAGCCGCAGACGGGGCAATCGCTGAAGGGGCATCGCCCAAGTGCTGATTGACGGAAGAATTTTGGGCGAACCGTATGGAGGAGTCAAAACAGGGGAGCCCCCCTCCCAACTCATCACCCGCTTGAAGCTCAGAGTTGCCACGTTTGACCCGCTTGGCACATGGGTTAACAGCGCCGAGCCTATTTAAAACGTTGGCACTACCATGTGAAGGCAGTCGGGAGGATTTCCCCTCCAAGTGAATATTCCTAATCTGCTCAATCTGCTCAATCTGCTTAATCTGCTCAATCTGCTCAATCTGCTTAATCTGCTCAATCTGCTCAATCTGCTTAATCTGCTCAATCTGCTGATGAATTTTTTTTTTCAACTTGTGTGTGTACGCATAATCCCTGTAGGTTAAAAAAAAGCGGTCAAAATTGTACGTCAATTTATTGCATATATTTTTGATTAGCACCCAATTGAAGCTTTTTAATTTCACAAATTTAGGGTCATTTTTCAACAAATAAATTTTGCTAAAAACGGAAAGAAAATGAACCAAGTCTTCAATTTCGTATTCCTCTTTTTGTATGAAATATGAGCATTTATTTGTGAACGCGGAAACCAGTGCGTTGTCAATAAATTGTAAATTCGTCAGAATGTTCATCGTGTGGATGAGCATTTTGCTTGTGTACAAATAATGTGCCTTTAATTTTATACTGCTAAAAATGTTATGGCAAATTTCATCGTGGAGTGAATCTCCGCATATTTTCTTAAAATGGGGAACAAATTTTGTAAACAAAATTAAAATGAGCAATAAATCTTCAATACGTATGTCGTTGTCTTTATTCACTTGCATACATTTGTTCATTATTTTTTTGAAATCTTCCGAATGTATTTTTTCTACACATAAATATTTTTTCAGCTCCTCCATGGGGATGTTTTCCTCGGCGTGTTTTCCCCTTGATGGGGTACCTATCAACGTGCACGCTGTTGTGTAGGGGAACTTCCCTCTTCTCCTCTCCGTCTGCAAGCCAATTGGCCAGTTGAATATCCCCTGCGCCTTCCTTCCAAGCGGTGCGTAAAAGAGCGCATTCAGTCGTTTTGCCTGCATGGCCATGTTGCCGTGGTAGGAGTGGGATCTACCTGGGGCTGTAATGGCAAGTTGCTCCCCTTGCAGAGATGCCACGAAGGGATGAATCTACATAAATCACGTGGACGCGCATGTTGCTCCTTCCCCCTTGGGAACTCTCCACTCCGTTCTGCTTATCCTGATTCGCTTTGCATGAAACGAGAAATGGTCGCTATTTTGTTCCCCCATGGGATTAATTTCTTAAATATGTGTGTGGGTCCCTTACGGTTGGTACATCTGGGTGGAGAACTGACCGGTTGGAAGTGTACCTAGTTATGGGTGTGCCAATGTGCCCCTATAAAAATATTGACGTACACGGAACGTATGCAGATTCACCCTACGGTGTAGCATCCCCCTGGGTTTCCCTGTCCCGTGGGGAAAAGCCTTCCCAATGAGGGTACACCGGTTGGCCACATAAATGGACGAGCCCACTCCAAAGCGGCGATCCCTCCTGACGGTGTGCTTATGCAAAAGGGGACACCGCCGAAGTGATAAGCCTCCATCACCCCTCAGCAAGCGTCACTCTGGATTTCCCCCACCATAGATCCACCGCAACAGAGTAGAACAAAACGGGGAATTCTCGTTGATGGTGCACTCCCACTTTTAAAAGTGGGAAGTGTTGCACGCTGACTGGTGAGGACTGAACGTTCGAACTTTGCTGCTAAAAATGTGGGCAATCTCGAATGGAAAAATGTATCATTTTGGTTCTTTTTTCGCAACAAAAAAAAAGAAAAGAAATGAAAAAAAAAAAACTGCCTCTAACGCAGCGGCGGAGTATGTAACGGGGGCCCCCCTTTGCTGTGCGCACAACTTGGTATATTATTATTTTTTTTTTTTTTACATTTCTTTGGGCTTTTCAAAGCATCTCCCCTTAGCGACGAGGGAATGGCTTTTTTTTTTCCTTTTCATAAAAGTACGCGAATTTCTGAGTAAGCGGTAGTACGTACATGACATATATGGATGGCCAAGCCGAAGTGCCAAATTGAGAGTTCGCGAAGTTCCTGTCCCTGGAGGAGCACCTCCTCATATACGCATATGCCTGTAATGTAAAAGCATTTTAATCATTGCAATCTTTTATGTATCTGGCGCCTTTTTTTTTTTTTTTCGTGACCCCTTTTTTTTGTGATCATTTCTTTGCAAATTAGCAAGCATAAAATTACGAAAGGAGTGGCTTCTCTTCGGGTCTCTTCCCTTCTCTGCTGTACTGTGCTGTTCTCTTTTTTTTTTTTCCAACGAGAGCGCCCGTCGCAACACAGGGATTACATGCCGCGGCCGCGAGTGGCTACTCCGGAAAGAGCTGGTACGATGCAGAGTTCGAGCTGATGTCAGCTTCGCCCCTCCCCCCGTGAGCAACTGCGAAGGTAGGCCAAGTGAAGCGCGCCGCAGGTTTATTTGCAGTGCCACAGCGTCGGGGGAAGCGGCGTGGGTAACAGCGTGGGTAACAGAGTGGGACTTCAAGAGTCTGCATCGTAGGGAGCACCGCTCAGAGAGCACCATACCGGCAAGATTGCTTCCCTCCCCCCGCGCACACAGACGGAGGTACAAATAACCACAAAGGAGTGAAGCATAAAGGCCGCCCCCACCATGCCCGCATCGCCGAGTCAAATGTACAAAGTGGACTACAAGGAGGATAAGGGGAAGTGCGTAGTGGCAGTGAGTCAAATGCGAGCGGGGTACTGCATCGTGGAGGCCCACCCAGAAATATTCGTCCCCCTAAGTGTGAAGTACATGGCCCCTAGAGTCATCGATACGGAAAATAAAAAAACAGATTACAAAACGGTGAACCTCTGTTTTTACTGCTTTGAAAAATTTAGCAAAAGCTTCTATTGCCCCAACTGCAAATATGTAGTGTACTGTAGTGAGGTGTGTCTAGAACGGGGTTGGAAATTGCATAGAGACGAATGTGAAGTATTTAAGTCAAATATTTTTGATAAGTTCTGCCCATCCATCATCATGCGCATGGTAATTAACAGCTACCTAAGTCACTTTAACTTTTACGAATACTGTGGAAGTGTGGCAGATTTGCCAAAGGAAAAATATGAGTACTTTAAGTACCCAGCATACATAGTAGCAGTAGCACTGATGAGCAAAAAAAAAAAAATTTTTGCCAATTTTGAAGATAATGAAAGTATACTGAGGAATATCATCGAGAAGTTTATAAAAATTTCTAAAAACACTTTGCAGATAATTGATAATGAGTTAGAACCAGCAGGATTGGGATTCTACAAGAAACCAGTGCCCTATTTTAACCACTCATGTTTAAGTAACTGTGTGACTATATTTAAAAACCAAAAGTTGTTCATTCGAACGTTGATGGATGTATATCCTGGAGAAGAGCTAACCATCAGCTACGTCGATATAGCATTTGATAAAAATACGAGACTAGCCATTTGCATGGACCAGTATTTTTTTACCTGCACATGTAAGCTATGTAAAGTGAACGTCGTTTCTGAATGTCAAAATGTTTTTAATACAGAGTTTGTGTGTACCCAATCGGAGAGTTGTAAAAAATATGTTAACCATATGGAGCTAATTTTGATATCCGAATTGGAAAGAAAAAGCTGTTATGTAAATAAAAGTCAATTTAAAAATTCCTATCCTGTTTTGAAAAAAGCAAACGAACAACATGTGTGGAAATGCTCCATTTGTAAAAACGAAGTGCATGATAATGTTATAAAAAGTTTGCTCGAAAAGGAAAAAGAAACTGTCAAAGAGACAGCCCATTTGGAGTCCCTCTTCAATGAAAAATACACCTACGATAATAAGTCCGTTTTACAATCACTTAATAAAATAAAGTCCAAAATTGACTACCTCACCACCTTTTACCATCATACTAGATATTCCCTACAAAAGATGAGAGCAAAAATTCTGTACATTTCTATACAGCTTCAAGAATTTAAGTTAGCATACAACATTGCTAATCAGTACCTCAAATCGATAGAAGTTTCTTATGGGAAATATTCCCCCATTTATGGCTACTATATTTTCCTAACTGGGAAACTTGCCCTCTTCCTGGACCTCAAGTCGGAGGGCCTCAGTTTAATTCACAAGGCCAAAAAGAATATTATTAAAACGTATGGACCGGACTCTCCCATTTATAAAGATCTGGAGAAGTTCCTCTACACCAATAAGTACTGACGTTTTGTGGGGGACCCACATATATAGGGGTACTATCCCCATATATGTGACCAGTTTGTCCCCTTCCCGTGATAAAACGTGTGTATGTGTCACCTACCCGTTGTGTTTTTTTTTCCCATATCCCCTTTTTTTTTTTTTTTTTTTTTTTTTGTTACACTACGGGTTGGGATTTGAATATAAATAAATGCGCACTTTTCTCGCGGAGGGTGGAGATGCGCAGCTGGTGAGTGGTCAGGTCAGTGTAACCCTCCCACCGGTTTGTCATCCCACCCGCGCAACTTTTGTTACCTTTTTTTTTCTTCCTTTTTTTTGTATGCTTGGTTGTTCTCCCCATACACACATGTTTATATATACCCCCACGGGGCCATTTTTTTAAACACGGGAGCAATCGAACATTTGTGTGACTGATACGTTTATCAAATTTTTAGTTCTTCTTTTGAAATGCGCCGATTTTTGTGCCTCTTTGGGTTACTTCCATGGTGCGCAGGGCACACGGGAGAAAGCGGTGGAGATGGAGAGAGGTCAGGGCAGGGCAGGACCTGCGTGCGGCTTCTCTGCTGCTTTTCTGCTCCTTACAGTGACGCTGCCTCCTAACCAGGCTCGCCTCTTCCACATATGAGGTGCCGCCAACAAAACGAATTGTCATATCCTCGCAATGGGTACCTTATAGAGGGGGGAAAAAAAAGGGGCGCCCCCAACTATGTGCATACCAACACAGGGGTGTATAACCTCTCTCGTTCTACCCCGTCCTTACTGAATTTTGAAATGATAGGCGGATGATGAGCGGGAAAGGAGAAGATATGCTACGCATCTACGGTGGTGAATGCAGGTAGGGGGGTGGCAACTCTGCAAGGCATACAACCCCCCAACTAAGCGGTATCTATCTTATGGGGTTGTACATGGCCACTTTGGTAAGAACCAATTTCAGTTGGCTATACGCAGGAGCCCCTCCCAAGGTAGCCACGTACAAAAAAATAACCCAACATACGCTTAAAGTTTGAAGAAAGGGAAGCATTCAACTGGGGTGACCTCAGAAGGGGTTTTCCTGCAGATAAGGTACAAGCTGGCATAAGTGGGATATTCTTTCAATTGATTTCCCATTCTTTTTGCATTCCTCCTTTCGCGATTAAGAAGGGGCATATGTGGCACATGCATTATATACATAAAAAAAACATGCTAATCCTTATGCCTTCTATATTATGCATGCATCTTTACCGCGATTTTAAGGCACCCTTCCTCTCACGTTTTCTTTTTTTTCTTTGTCGCTGCTCAAACAATCAAAAAGGCTAGCCACCTGTGGGAGTCGAACCCACGATCTTTTGATTACGAATCAAACGCATTACCAACTGTGCTAAGGTGGCATAAACAATGTTTATTCATCGTGCCTTCTAAAGTTTATTTAAGCGGTGCCCCCTTGGAGGACTTCCCCACGTGAGCGGAGAAAATTTAACCACCGCTCCCCATTTTATGCCCCTTTCCAGGGTGGGATATTGGAAAAAAAAAAAAAAAAAAAAAAAAAAACAGCTAGTAATAGCTAATAATATGGAACATTCACCAAATGGCATACTCTGGGGTGGCTACCAATGTAGGAACATTTTTAAAACAAAAGTGACGTCACAGGAGGGGGGGGGGGAATCCCTTTTTCACATATTGAAAAATGGCACAGAGGAGGGGATGAGATAAACGGAAGGGTACCCTTGCCGGAATGCCCATAAGAAGTAGTAATATTCCATTTTACTGAATGATAAGCGCGACAAAAGTGCTGCACCCCATTTGGAGGCCACCATTCGCTTCTTACATTTGATGGCCATGAATTTTTTTTTTTTTTTCTTTTTTTTGTGGACCACTCCCGCATGGCAAAAAATATACTCTTTTTAATTTTTAAATTGTTTTATTTTCCCCAAGGGTTAAAGAGCATATGCAGAGTGGGACCCACGGACGGGGTGAATCACTAATGTGCAATTACGTTCCTGGGGAGGTTTGTTCATTCGGGAGTTTCTCCCAATTTGCCTCTCAACTGATGGTGTGCTGTTGTATGTTGGTCCACCGTACCGTACATTTATCAAAAGCGCCTACCTCGCACGAGAGGTAACACCATCCCATGTGTTAAAAGGAACCAAAAAAAAAAAAAAAAAAAAACGAAGACTTCACTACACCCGTGGGAAAAAACATGGTGACACGAAATGGATCCCCCATTTTATGAGTACGTCACTTTGCACGTAATGCCAAAAATGTGAAGTGCATTTATGCTGCGATGAAGCTTTTCCCGATTGGCTCACAGCAACTCCGCCTTTTTTTATAATTTCCCGCGCGTTGTAATATACCCATATGGGTGGATTAAATTTTGGAAGACAGCCCAACAGTGAGTATTCAAGTCGGGAGGCAGTCTCCCTACAGTTCCTTCTCATATAAAATGCACATACGGATGTATACACTTTTTTTTTTTTTTTTTTTTTTTAAATACCATTACGGTGTAGGGACAAATAACAACTGCTTTGGGGAATTATTTCTGATATACTTTATTGCGCTTAGCTGGTTAGCTGTTTGGAACATCATTTGGCAGGAAGGGACCAACGTTTTTTCTGCGCAACACAGTGTGAAAATGTCCACAGTATGGTGTAATGTCAAAAAAAAAAAAAAAATAAAGGGTTACTCCGTTGGGCCTCATCACATGCGTAGTAAGTTGTCCCCCGTGTAAAAGGCAATCATTCGCAGAGTGCGACGCGAATGTGCACATGGGGATACCCACATGTGAGGGTGAACGCGCACTGGCACACATGCAAGGGATAAGCAGGGGGAGATAAACAGTGACGGATAAGCGTACACACGGGGAAACTTGCACATGGAAAAACATACGGAAAACACTGACGGGTAAATCCCCCACACACCCATGCGCGCGCGGAGGGCAGCCTGGGGGACAACCCCCTGTGGGCATATTTATCCCCCAGCAAGGTCCTTTTCCATGCGTACACATAAAACCTTACGGGGAGGGACGCATATGTGACACACCCCCTGGCGGTGAGGAAAGGTTACACCCGAATTGCACAACATACGTGTTTGCTATTTTGCCGTTTGCCAGTTTGTCCCTAAAAAGATTGTACCTGTGTACTACTCTTTCTTTGTTCCTTTTTACACAAATGTGCATGGTAATCCCCTCGTCCCCTTTTTTCTTATTTTCACTTTTTCGTGGAAAATTTCGGAACGTGCTTTAAAAAATAGTAACCCGTTTGTTGGCCGTATTGGCAATTTTTTGGGAACTTTTGCGAATGTATTTGCTTCTTTTTGTTCGCTTCTTTTCTTGAGCTTTGCTAAAATTGAAAAAAAAAAAAAAATCTACCTTTTCTCAGTATAAGCAGTTACATACCATGAAAAAAAAAAAATAAAATAAATAAAAAAATAAATAAAATAATAAAAAAAAAAAAATGGCGAAAGAGTTCACAATAGTGTCACACTGGGGTAAGCGACGAAATGACCATTTTATCGTTTCTTTTTCGTGAAAAGGGGATTCTCGCGGCAGAGTTTATTTGTCCCACCATTCCCGCGTTTTTCCGGTAGGGACATGTACATTTAAGGGTACATTTACGGGTACATTTACAGATACATTTACAGGTACATTTATGCGCACATTTACGGGCACATTTACGCGCACATTTACAGGCACATTTACGCGCACATTTACAGGCACATTTACCCGCGCGCAAAACTGTGCCATCCCAACGAGTACGCTAAACGTGTACGCCGCGCATGTAACACGTGGCACATAAGCTTACACTGCGCGGGTGGAAATAAAAGCAAAAGTGAAACGCACCAAAGCTTTCTCCTCCCCGCGCTTAATCGCCTGTAGCATATGTACACCCCCGGTAGGAAGGCGCTTATCCATCACGTTACGTGTACGCGTTTTATTTTTACATGCCGGTGGCACAGCCATATGTGCATTAAGTAGGCGAATGCACCCGCGCCGTTTCGCAGTTTCGCATCTTTCGCGTGTACGTATAGTGGGAGCCCCCCCAGCACCCTTCTACCCAGTGCGCTTCTACCCCGCGCGTGCCATCCGCGTGGTCTTCTGCCGCTCCCACCTAAACACACCGTGTAGAATATTCTCACCAGGGAGTAGATACCAAAGTAGGGGAAAACAAAAAATGTGAGTTTGTTCAAATTAACAGTTGAACCTATGTGAAAGACAAAAGGTAGGAAAGAGAGGCGCGACTTCATTTTGTAGTTTTAAAAAATTTAAGCAAGCATCATCTAGCGGTCGTTATAATTTTTTAGGCGTGAAAAAAAAAGGAAAGATTTAGAGGAGGCAGGGGAGTAGCAGCAGTAGTAGCAGTAGCGGCAAACGCAGGGGGAGGGCACCGAAACGGAGAGGAGCAGAAATTAAAAAAAAAAAAAAAAAGCAAATGGCATTTCTAACAGAAAAACCTAACAGCAGCGTCAAAATAGAAGAATCCATTTTAAGTGATTACAAAAATTGTTTAGAAGCGAACCTGCGTGCAGGGAAGAAAGAAACGATATATACCTCGCTCAGGGAAAAAAACCTAATCGCAAAATTAGGCTGTACGTCAAATTTTAATGAACACAGGATTTGTAGTCGACTAGGGAGTAACGAAGAAAAGATGATAAACGACGAAGGAATTTACAGCGAGAGCCGAAGCGCGGAAGAGAAAATCCAGGGGAGCGAGTATAACGGGAAAGGCGCGAATGAGAGTGGGGGGAAGCCCTGCGGATCCCAAGTGAGCACCGATGATAATGTTTCTAACGGAGCGGCGTCGCACGAGGAAACGGACTCGAAGGAGAGGGACCCGGACGCAAATGACGAGTCGGACTCCCCCGAGGAAGGGGGCCATGCGGAAAAGGGGGCTGGCGAAGCGGCTAATGTGGGGGATTCCAAGGAGGGGGAGCCCAAAGGGGGGGAATCCAAAGGGGGCAATTCCAAAGAGGGCAATTCCAAAGAGGGCAATTCCAAAGAGGGCAATTCCAAAGAGGGCAATTCCAAAGAGGGGAAATCCCAAGAGGGGGGTTCCAAAGAAGGGGACCCTAACGCGGAGGCCCCCCAAACGGGGGACACCCCTTCAGAGGAGGCCAAAAAAAACGTCAGCGTCGAGCTGCTCAAAATATGTGACGCCCTGAAAAACCTGGGCAACAAATACTTCAAGGAGAACAACTACGTGACGTCTTTAAAGTACTACACAGGAGCGATCGATTTGATAAAAAAGGTCTACGAGGTTGATGACCCAGTTTGCATGGACCTACTAAACAGCATAAGCGTGGACGCCCTGCCAAGTGAAATCCCCATAGAAGAGGAGGACGTCAAAATGCTACAGGAATTTTACCTGAACAGTGGCGCAACCAAAAAGAGTGATTTTATTAGCGTGAAAGAAACAGACATACATATTTACTACACGAATAGATCCTTCTGCCATATGAAGTTGGAAAATTACGGCTCGTCTATTGAAGACATTGATGAAGCGATAAAAATTAACCCCTTGTATGCAAAGGCGTACTACAGAAAGGGGTGCTCCTTTTTAATGCTGTCAGATTTGAAGAGCGCATCTGATTGCTTTCAGAAGGTATTAAAACTGACTAAGGATAAAAACTCGGAAATAAAATTAAGGCAATGTAAAAAATTACTATTTGAGAGACAATTCCAGAAGGCCATTGAGTTAGAGCAAAAAATGCCCTACTACGAAACGGTGGTGTTAGATTCTCTTAAAATTGAAAATGTGGAAGCTCCTATCTATGACAGGAACAATTTAAGTATCGAATTTTTACAAAAGGTCGTGGAGTACATAAGTGTTCCCACTCAAAAGTTAAATAAGAAATGCGTTTGTGCCATCGTCTTGGATGTTATAAAATTGCTGAAGGAACTGCCCACCCTAGTTCGCTTAAATTTAGAAGAAGATGAAACGTTGACCATATGTGGAGATATCCATGGCCAATTTTACGACCTCCTAAATATTATGAAAATTAATGGGTACCCATCAGAAACGAATTCCTACCTGTTTAATGGAGACTTTGTTGATAGGGGAAGTTTCTCTGTTGAAGTTATTATCTTTTTATTTCTCGCCAAACTGACCTTCCCTCATAATGTACATTTGACTAGAGGAAATCACGAAACGGATAATATGAATAAGTTGTATGGATTTCTGGGAGAGTTACAAGAAAAATATGATGAGAAGATGCACGTGCTTTTTTCTGATTCGTTTAAATTTCTACCCCTCGCTTATGTACTTAATGATACCATTTTTATTTGCCACGGGGGAATTCCTAGCAAAACGGATACCACTTTGGAGGACATTGAAAAAATTGACCGAAATACGGAACCCATGGATGAAGGCATCATGACCGATTTGTTATGGTCAGACCCAAATGAAGAAAAGGGATTTAAGCCATCCAAGAGGGGAATTGGATTTTCCTTTGGCACCGACATTACCGAGAGCTTCCTCAAAAGGAACAACCTAAGTCTCATAATTAGGTCGCACGAAGTGAGGGATGAGGGCTACTCGATTGAGCAGAACGGCATGCTCTACACCGTTTTTAGTGCCCCCAACTACTGCGACATTATGAAGAACAAGGGCGCGTTTCTCAAGTTCAAGGGGCGGTCCATCAAGCCCAAGTGCGTCACCTTCACGGAGGTGAAGCACCCCAACGTGCCCTCGCTCAAGTACGCGCATAACTTGTACCAGAATATTTAGGGCTCGGGCGCGAAAAGGGGCGGAAAATACGGAAAATGGGCGGGAAAATGGGCAAAAAATGGGCAAAAAGATGGGCAAACAAATGGACCATCGAACCGAAGCTCAACGCCTTTTTTCAACCCAACTGCCATGTTTCGTGTCCACCCCCAAACAATGTTTGAAAATTAAAATTGTTTTAAACCAATTTTTACGTATATTTTTTTTTTTTTGCGTGAATGATCTTCACGTGAAAAGGTTAAAAAGGGGAAAACCCAGAAAGTGGCTTAAATGTTCAAAGGCCCGCGCGGCGAAGTGTGGTCAGATTTGCGCCCCCGTGGGAAAGGCTTTCACTCCATACAGCTCGGGGAAGGCTTTTCCCATGGGGGCACCCCCCTCTATGGGCAAATGTACACACTGGCGCATGTAGAGGTATGTGCGTTCGCGCGTGTGTGTACTTAACGCATACGCATGTACCGACATGTGCTCCCACAAGTGTGCATTTTCCCAGTTAGCCATTCTGCACGTGCACGCGCGTTTCCCGAAAAAAACTTAACAAGTCAGGTAAAAAAAAAAAAAAAAAAAAAGCTACAAATGTTAAACAAACATGAGGAGCCATTCCATGTGACAATGGGTGCCACGAATGGTTTTAATTCCAAAGGGGGAGAAAGAAAAGGAGGTTAAACAAGGAATAAAATATCCCCCCCGTTTCTGTTCCCTTCCTGTAGCTGCTGCGTTTAAATTTTGTAAACAACGCAGGTGGGTCATTCTTATAGCAACGTTGTTGTTAATAGAGGGAATAATAAAAAAAAAAAAAACAGCTACAACAATGGCTGTTCCTTCGGAAAGAGAAATCACTACGCTTGAGTGTTAGGCCGACGGTGCGTTTTCTGCCCTGATGAGGGAACTTTGGGAGGGCCAGAAAGATAACCACCCGTTTTATTTAATAGCTGCATGGTGTTCACACCGGTCGCATAAATAAACAAAGAAACGTTCAACTCCTTGAAATGGCAAAATGGTGAAAATGAAAGGTTGGCCAACATAAACAGGTTGAGAAGCATTCCATGTTGCTGCTTTGATGGTGTTTTTTTTTATACCTTTAAATGCACGTTCCTTGTTGGGAAGTGAGCTTTACACGTATATACCCTCTGTTGGGCAGCGTCGATACGGTGTGTTGACATGCATTTAGGACGCTTCAGTTTGGTGAAACGAGATATCTACGCATCGAAGAAAAAAAAAAATGAATAAATCATGCCACATGGGAATAACAAGTGTGCGAAAAAGTAAACACCCTTTCGGTGGAACAATTTTTATTATTTTTTTTTTTTTTTTTTTCTTTACACACATGTGAGGTGATTACACCCCCTGTGATATGTAAACAACCCGCTAGCGAATTTAATTTTTAAAATATTGTGTACCCTTCCCAACTGTACACATTAATGGGTAACTTATTCTTCACGTGCAACATATGTTGGGTTAGCACCCTTGGGGGGAGTTCGCCCCCATTTGGTGCTGCGAAAACTGCGAAAGGGGCACGACAAAGGGGGCTGCGCAATTCTTAGCAGTCTTCGTCTTTAAGTATAAGTTGCGCATACTGTTCATGTTCAGCTGCATTATCTCTTTGTTAATGGTGTCCACGTTGCGCTGAACACACGAAAATGGGTTGGTCAGAGGGTTAAAGGCCGCGCTAGTGAGGTTCACACGGTTGGAGGTGATATGGGCATATGGAGGGGAGTAGTTATAGCAATAAGTGTAGTTAGGAGAGCCTGCGCAGGACAATTCGGCAAATTGGGGGGCCCTGGGAAGTGGCATATCACCTGTTGCGGCAGCACCCTTTCCGCTTACTAACAACTGGTGCAAATCTACATTTTCCTTGAGGTTAACTTTTAGGAAAAAGAGTTTCTCTTCTGAGAGATCGAATTTGAAGCCGGTGCTCTTCGGGTTGGAGTCGACCCCCTGGACGGAATCACTCCCCATCCCAGAGCACTCATATATGATGCAGTTCCCAGCCATGGTCATAATTTTCAGCCCACTCTGGGGGAACTCCACAAAGTTGCCCTTTTTGCTGCTTAAAAATATAAAAATGGAATATCTGTAAATACTCTGGCCGGTAAAATTTAGGGTCTCCATCTGTTCGCTGCCTTTTAGGTACAGACAGAACTCCACCGATTTGATTTGATCAGTTGGGATTTTAAACAAAGTGGTGAGTCTTCTAATGGCGAGTCTGAGGATGGATTTGGACACCCCTTCTTCCAGGAAATTCACTTCGTCGACGTCTATCAGGGAGGAGAAGAAGTTCACGTGGACCTGCGACAGCTCTGCTTCGTTTTTCTGAGGGGGGAACGGGGCGTCCACGCGGTGGCGAAGTTGTGAGGTTGCAGGGGTGGTGGTGAGGTGCTAGCGAGGTGTTAGCGTGGTGCTGGCGAAGGTAAGCACTCGCGTAGTGTTAACTCGTCCATAACGAACTGCGAAGAATTCCCGCGGGGGGAATGCGGGGGCGCGTGGTCCCTCATGGCAAAAACGCCATTTTTTTTTTTTTTTTTTTTTTTTTTTTTATTCCCTTACCTTAAGATACAAAAGGCAGTGATTCAGAGCCAAGTAGCTCTCCAAGTCTGAGAGAAACCCTTGGCAGAGGAAGAAATAGGGGGAGCTGCAAATTTCCATCAGACTAATCTTCCTCACCTCTTTCACATTCGTTTTTTTGTTAACCACAGAAATGTAGAAGTTTTTTACGTTTTGTTTTTTAGGAGCAGAGTGTGTATGCGGGTAGGGGGTTCCCCAATTTTGCGGTAAATACGAATCATTGCCCGAATTGGGGAGGGAAAAAAGGCCACACTGTCCCCATAAGTCGTGGTTAAAAAGAGATTTGTTGAAGCGATTAAGGTTGGTCATATTCTGCGCATAGTAGTTGTCCCTCACCCCCTCGTTGCTAAGAACCCTGTTAGCATTGGCGTATCCGAAGTGGTCCCTATTTATTGGTAGACATCTCGAAGGAGAGAAGCTCCCCTGGGTTGTTATCCCCTTAGTGGTGCATTTTTTATCATATACAGATGCAGACTCGAGCAGCATTTTCGCGTGCTCTGCGTTGAAGTAGCCCACAGATCCAGTTGGTCCCCCACCCCTCATCATCGTCATGGCGTCATCATTTATCTGCAGCTCATTGGGGAAGTAATCTGCGCTTAAAACGAACACTTTAAAGAAAGCGTTAATCTTTTCGTTGATTCTCTTTTTTGTGTCGTTTACCAAGTCGAGGAGCATTTTCGTCCAGCTCCACTTTTCGTTTTCTTTCAAAAGGGAGTTTATGCAGCTCGCCAGGAACTTCCTGCCCCGGTCGATGCCGCGTTCGATGCCGCGTTCGATGCTGCGTTCCATGCCGCGTTGCATGCCACTTTGCTTACTCCCCTTTGGAGAGATAAGCTGCCCTTTTGCCTTCCTATAGGGGTGTATCCTCTGGTTCATCCTAGTTATTTCTATCGTCACGTATCCCTTATTCATTTCTTCCTTTTTCTTCCTGTCCTTCCCTTGGCCGGTTCCGCCATTTCTGCAGTAATACACGGTGATGTATTTTTTGTCTGGCCCACTCATTTGGAGATTTTCCTGATGTGTCCCCTCGGTTGACCTTTTCATCAAATGGGGAGTGAAAGAAGATAGACGCCACTCCCCCTTTGGTCACTTGCGTGTGTGCCTATCTGTTCATTTATATATGTTGGTCCTTTTGAATGTATTTGCGGTGTTCTTGGGCAGATGTCTTTCGCCTGAAGTGGTTAACACTGGCTGGTGGGAGTTACTTTTCACCAATTTGGAGTCTCAGTGGTTTACTTGTTTGCTTCGAAGGGGGGATCAAAGTTTGTCCCTCCCCCCGAAAATAAAGTGCCAATTTGGATAAGCGAAAATTATCCTTCCCACAAAATGACTTTAAAATGTTTGTAAAATTGCCTTCCCATTTATTCCCGCCCCTGTGTGTGTGCAGGTCGGCCGAATTGTCTCTGTCCTGCGCAAGGTGAAGTGACAGTGGGAAATCCCCCCTTCATTGAAAGTTTTCCATTTTAAAAAGGGGCTGTTTACTCGGGGAAGAGGCAAATTGGGGCCTCTTCTTCCTTCTGATTGTGCCTATGGGTATCCTTTTTTTTTTTTTTTTTTTTTTAAATTCGGCAAAATGACCCCGCTCTGTCGAAAGAGTTATGCCTTTCGAGTGGGGTATTCCACATAGCTTGCCATTTTCCAAGCGCATCTTTCCCTTTTTTTTTTTTAAAAAAGACCAGTGGTGAGTTACCATTCGGGGTTTTCCATTAAGGATAGCCATTTTGGATTTACATAGCTGCTACTTTACTCCCTGCATGTGTGTGTGTAGTTCATCAGCGTGTGATATTTTTTTTCCCCCTGTGGGGAGAAGCACCGTTATAGGGGTGGCTAAACGGTGTGCAGCTATTTACGGGAGTGTTTGCAAGGCGACCCTGTGATGGGGCTGTGTAGGAGAAAGAGCTTTCATACATATATCATATATATACCTATCTATGTGTGTATTTTTTTTTTTTCTGGCTTCCCCCCGCCCGTTCAGCTACGAAGCACATGTGCGTATTGCCCACCAACGGGGGAAAAAAAATCAGTGCGACGGTTACGGGAAGGCATCCCTATGCGTAGAGAAGCATCTCCCCCATTTTCCAGCGCAAACTCATTGAAGTGCGTTGGGTTATCCCCTCGACGCGAGGCTCACTTTGCCAAAGTGGCGTGTACCCCATAGTGGTGTGATTAAAATTTTGCAAAAGTTCCCAAAGAGTGCTACTCAGCATGCACATTTGTAGAGTTTATTTTTTTTTATAATAAAATGAACAAATGTGCGTAGCTTCAAAGTGTTGGAAAAGTAGCGGCCGCCACTGTGCGGAGGCACCATTTTGATGCGCACCACCAGTCGGAAAGGGGAAAAAAAAAGGGAACAAAGAGGAAATGTGGAGCGTCAAAATGGGAGCGGCGCTAATGTGTGATGCACACCCCGTAAGGTAACAAAAAAAAAAAAAAAATGTCACAAAAAATGTATTCATTTGGAAGTGCATCGAGAAAAGGTGATACAAAAAAAAGGAAAAAAAAAACGTAGGTGAGGGGAAAGGGAAAAGGAACGGGACAAAAGGGCGTTTAATTCCTACTGACGATGCAGATTTGGCCGATTCAAGTGCCCCTTCAGGTGCCCGTTCCGTTGTCAGTGCCGACGCCCTCGCACTCCACTTCCTCCCCCTCGTCCTCCTCCACGTGGCCATTCTCATAAGCAAAATTGTCATCCTCGTCGATGTGTTCACCCAGGGGGCTCATATCACTGTGGGGAGTCCTCTCGCGCATTGCACCCTTGTCGCGCTGTTGCCCGTCACCTCCCACCCCATCAGAGGACGAAGCAGCACCGGGGGTATCATAAATTTGCCTCAACTTGACTTCCTTCTCAATCCATTTGATGTTGATTTGTTCGAGTGGGGAGCATATAACTGCATCGTTGGTGTATTCACCTGTCCCCAAAAAAATTCTACACTTGAGATTTTCAGTTTTGACGCATTCACTGGTATCATCTTGCTTCCTCATTTCGTCTTTATTGCCAAAAAACCAGTGATCCTTTTTGGGGTGCAGAGGCGGTTTGTTATTATAAATTTTGCATAACTCATCGGCATCAAAGTAGGTAGCATCTCCACTTTGTAAAGTGCCCCTACAGTGGTAAAGCCACAGAGTGTGAACCTTCTGTATGTGGTTATAATTGGCCTTCTTCGATTTTATTAAATTATCTGTGCAATTTTTCGCAGCAATGATGTGTGTAACTCCAGGCATATCATAATTGGTATAAATTTTGGCCCCCAATTCCAGGGCTATTTCTTTCTGCCTATCTTCACAATCTGATGAAAGCACATGTTGGGAATTTTTTGAGTTCTTTCTAAACCCTGTAAAGTAAACTCCCACATTGCATAGTGTGCTCAGCATAATATCATCAATGAGTCTTCCCACATCTACCTCCAGAGGTCTTTCAAAAAATTGCTTATGCAGTTTCAGCAAAACTTTGGTCATGAAATGGAGATGCATATCCATGTCAACGAATCTTTTCTTACAAGTGCTGGGTTCTTTAAAATGAGAAATGATATCATATTTGCTTAGCTCGAAAAAATTATAATGTTCTGCTTTTAAAATATGTGAGTGGGGGATATCCGTCCAGACGTCTTTTCTATCATCAAAAGCGATGACATATTTGGAATCTACATTTGGGTATATTTTGGAGAAGTTTTTATTTTCCTCCCTATCAGCAGAACTGCATCTAGCAACGATTCTATCGGCAAAAAGGGTTCTATCCGGATCTAAAATGGCGATCACTACATCTGCGTACTCCCTCGTCGCGTTGGTATAAATGGACAGTTCATAGTATAGTGATAGGATTTGCAAAAACTGACGTACGTAGGGTCTAAATTTTAGGTAATAAAAAAAGTTATAGTAGGGGAGGAAAAATTTATATAATTCTGGCTCTCCATTTTCATCAACGAAATTTTCCAGAGGCAATTCCATGTTGAACCTTGCAAAGGAGGTAGCCTGCAGTAATGTGTTATCTAAGTCAAGTAGAAGAATTAGCTTCCCATCCTTTAGGGAGGAATGGTAACTGCTTTGGCCCTCCTTGTGAAATTTGGTCTTCAATATATGGGGGGACAAAATTTTTATTTCGTGCAGCTCGTACATACTGCTGTACTTCTCCGGGGGGTACGGCATATACGAGTTGATGAACAGGTCTTCGTTTCGCATTTGAGCAAACGGCTCCGGTTCGTCTTCCCCCAATTGGTTTCCCTCCTCTTCCTCCTTCACATCGATGCTGTTTTGGCCCGCTCTGCTATCCCCAAAGGGGTGGTAATTATCGCTTGAGTCAGCTCCACCTTGGAATGGCTTCCCACCTGACTGCTCACCACCCATTTCTTCCTTCACATTAGGAAGTAAACTAGACTCCCCAAAGGGGGTGGCCGCCCCACCTGTGCGAGGGTACTCTCTGTACACACCCCCTCCCATATGCGCATCTGCGTTTTTTCTATTTAGATCATACGAGTTGGCATTTCCTGCATCACTGCTTACGTTAAAATGGGGCTGGCCAGTCTCAACTCCGTAGGCATAGCTCATGCCCCTCTCATACGCATTATCATTGCTGCCTTCCCCTTTCGCCGCTATACCCGCTGGGACAGTACCATACACATTGGGATTTCCATCCGCTCCTCTGCCACCGCTATACAGACTGTAAAGACTTTGCATTAGGTCCGATTTGCCATAGGGGCCCTGGTTTGAGCCATACCCAAGTGCCACCCCCCCGTTGGCGGGGGGTGAGGCAGAGGTCCCATTGGCCCCACCCATCCCTGCTGCCGCTTCCACCTCAGCCATGTTGTTGGTCCACTTAGGGAAGGCGTTTTTATCTCTTCCCAAATCGGCACCGTTGTTGTCCTTCTCCCTATCGCTCTCGTCTCCCCCCTCGTCATCACTAATCTCGGACACCTCGCTGAGGCACTCGATGTAACTGGGACCGCTGCTCCTCACCTTGGAGACATCCTTACTGCCTCCACCCCCGCTCAGTTCATTTTGAAGACTGTCTCTCAAATTTTTCAGCAGCTCCAAGTTGAGGTTCTTCGCGAGGGCATTCAATTCGGGGAGGTTCCCCCCGCTGGGGTTTCCCACCTGGGTGAGATCGCCAGACCCGCCTCTGTAACTGCCAGGGGGTTCATCTCCATTTGGGTTTGCGGCCTTCCGATCGGTGAGGTTCACCCCGCTACTATCACCCCCGTCCGCATCACTCCTACCGCTCATCACCGATGCAACCGCGGCGCCTCCCTTGTTTGTCCCCTTTTCATTGTTCGTTTTTTTGTTTTTAATTCGGTCGAAATTCACATAAGAGTTGAGGTACTTGTTAAGCGAGAAGGTCATGTTGTTAAATGGTTTTTTCTTCATGCTGGGGTAGAAGTTACTGACGTGGTTGTTTCGGCCGGGCGGTTTGCTTCCCCCGGGGGGGGCGCTCACAGCTGCGTTAGTGGCAGCGTTTAGAGCGGCGTTAAGCGGCGGCGCACCGAGCGCTGCACTGCTTAAAGCGGCGCTGCTTGCTGCACTGTCATTCCCATGGGGCTGCACCTGGCCGCCAATCGTGTTCACGCCCAAATTCATATCCGGGAGCTCCTTTTCACCCTCCCGATTGCCATAAAAAGACGAATCGCTTCCCTTTTTTACACCCGTGTTGATAATTTTTAGCGAGTTATTGCTGTACCTTTTTAAAGAATCGTTAAAGGACTTATAATAATTTTTTTTCTGCTTATGCTTTTGAAAAGTGTTGCTATCAAATTTTACATTTTTCCTCTTCTTCCCGACATTGCTATAATTCACGGTGGCATTATTTTTATCGTTTCTGGTCATGTGCATGTTGCTACTTGGGTGTACCTTATCTGTTGCCATATTTTGGTTGCCCACATTTTTCGCTTCCGCATCGTTGGGTGTGCTCAAAGGTAGGTTGTTGCTGACCCTGAAGGGATCCCCAGCATCGAGGTCTCTGCTACCATCGAGGTTTCTGCTACCATCGAGGTCTCTGCCACCCCCCGGATGATTCACCACGTCATTGTCCTCACCATCGATCCCTACGTTGGCATACAATTTGTTGTTTTTTAATTTTCTATTTTCGTACACATTTCTGCTATGCGGTTTGCCTACCCCTTGGTTGCTTCTCTTGTGGGCATCGTCGTAGAACCCGTCCGCTAGCGCGTCCCCATGGGTGCCTCCGTACGCGTCCCCGTAGATGCCCTCACTTGGAGGAGGCATGTTCCTCCTTTCTGCGCCCTCCCCATCGTCACTGGGGTGGTACAGGTCACTCCGCGGGCCATACTGGCTTTGCACATTTGGCACATTTGGTACACTTTGCTGGTTCTTGCGGCCGTAGAGGGAGAACCCCTGCTGCTCGCCCTCGTGGTCGTCTGCGTCCTTCTCTCCTTCTCGCTCGTCCCCGACAACCGCGCCAATATTGCCCCTATCGTCCCACCCGAGGTTTGGCTTGCCCACGCCATGCTTCATAGAACCTTTGTTAAAATGGGCGAAGCGATTTCTAAACCCCTTTGCGTTCTTATTAGCGCCAAAGTGGTTGTGCCCACCTGCGCCACTCCCCCCGCTGGTGATGTTACCTTTGCCAAGGTTTATACCATTCACGTTTACGTTTTTTCCAACTCTTTTGCCAAAATTTTTGCCCTTCATATGACTCACCTCCGTATTGTCGAGGAAGCCCTCCTTATATTGGGGGAAGTTACTTAACTTGTCAGTGGGGGGACCGTTGCTGCCCGGATTGCCTCCACTGACGTTACTATTACTGTAGACGAGGTTCCGTAGAGAACCCGTCATATGATTACCAGCGCTGCATGCGTCATTGGAAGTGATAGTAGCATTCGGCGCATTGGCTGCATTTGCCTCATTTACCGCATTCACCGCATTCACCGCACTGGTGTTGTTTGATTGGTAGGTGGGACTACTAAACGGGTCGAGGCCGTGCATAGCTGCTGCTCGATCGTAGTCGCTACTCCCTTCGTTCATTTCGCTGGACATGCTCATTTGACTATTCCTCGCGCTTCCTCTCACGTTTCCTCTGACGTTTCCTCTGGCGCTGCCCCGCACACTTCCCCTCGCGTTGCCCCTCACACCTCCCCTGGGGCCACCTCTCGCATTCCCCCGCAAACTGTTCATATTGTTACTGCCACCTTCACTGTAATACAGCCTCTTTTTGTTTTCCGCAAATGGTGATGCAATGGAGTCCATCTCTGCATCGTTGGGACCGTCCCTTCCCTCCATTTCCAGCATGACAATGGAAGTGAAATTTTTTAAAATAACGGGAGAGAGGGGGGAGCGGCAGGACGAAACCCACGTCTGCGGACGTAATAACTTCTGCGGATGTAATCCCTTCTGCAGACGTAAACACGTGTGCAGGAATTCCGGTGTATGCTCCTCCCCCCGCTCTCAAAAATACACGTGCCTACGCGCTGTGTGACCGGGTCGGGGGAAAAGCTGTCAAAATATGAAGCCTACAGGGAAGGGGAGATACAGTCAACGGAGCAAACAAACGTTTTATTTGGCCTAACCGTTAATGTCCCTTAAGATGGTATACCTAGCTCTTTTAGTAGAAAAAAAAAAAAAAAAAAAAAAAAAACTATTCGCTACGCAACTGTGTTGCAACGCAACGACCTTGAAATGATATTAAAGACGACGTTGTTTCGGTGGTTATTTCGATTAACTATTTTGTTGTTCTTTCTCCCTCTGGATGGCTCTCCTTTCCTCTCCTATTCAGCAAATTGTGTTTTTTTTTTTTTTTTTTTTTATTCGTTGCGCGATTGTGTTGCCTTCGCCGCATCCAACTCGCGAGGGCTTATTCTTTTTCTCTTTCCTTAAAAATTGGCTACTCGTGGGCCCTGCCCTTTTTCGCGTATCCCTCCGGATTATTGCACTGTGCGTTGTGAGCAACGCTTTTTGAGCAGCTCTCGTGGGGAGAGAGCCACGTGTGTGCACGTACTGACTCCCCACTGCACCTACACGTCTGCCTAGCAGCGCACTTGGCCAGAACGAATCTCAGCCAGGTTAGCACCCCTCTCTCCCCTCTTGTGCGTTCAAATGGACAATTACGCTTGAAAGAGAAGGGGGAAATGAAACAAAAAAAATAAATAATAAAAAATAAAAATAAAAGGGAAAGGGGGAAAAAATCACATCGCTCGGTGTAATTTTTTTAAAAGATAAATAAATGGTGAATACGTAGGTGCACAAAACTGGGTGGATTTATTTGCTTTTACGAAAGGCCACGCATGCAGGTGCGGTCATCCATGCGGCCATTCGTATGTGCGAATGTGTAGCGTGAGTAGAGCGTGAAAATGCTAAACGGACAACAGCATTTACACTTTTGAGGATACCCCCCCTACACCTCTGCGTAGGAGCGTGCACACGTCAAAGAAACGAAAATGCAGTCTGCAGAGGGACAGCGCATCCGTACGTTTGCACTTCTCCACGTGTGTTCACGCAGATGTGTTGGAACGTATGATACGAAACACACGGTGGGGGAAATAAAACGAATTGGCAAAAAAAAAAAAAAATGGGGCATGCAGAGATGTAAGCCCAAATAGGAATACAAAAATGGTAAGCAAAAGTGGCAGGGCATGCCTTCACATAGCTCAACGGGAAACATGGGAGTCCCCGCGACAATTCTCTTTACATGTATAGGCACGTAAATGAGTAACTGTACAACTGTGGGGAAAAAACGCAAACATATTTTAACTCGCCTTTGCGCGTGTGAAAAATGCTATACCTTCTACATGCTACACCAAAAAAGGAAAAAAAAAAAAAAACACGCATACGTATATGTGTGAATATATATGCATATATATACACATTCCTACAAATTAGCTTTTTCTTTTTTTTATTTTTTTTGTGCTTTTCCACCCCCTTGTGGTTCATTTTGAGTAGGTGTCCTTTACAACCATGCTTCGTGCGAGTAAGGAAAAAAAAAAAATAAAAAATAAAATAAATAAATAAAATATATCAAATTATTTCAAATTATTTCAAATTATTTCAAATTATTTCCAACTATTTCAAATTGTTTCAAATCATTTCAATTCATTTCAAATTAAACATCTTTCTTACAATTCCCTTTTTCTTTACCTGCACTGCTGCAGAACTGGGCTACGTTAAACACGCACTTATTAAACTCATTTTTTGGCATACATGTAACGTGGCGCACGCAGTTGTGTGGTACTCATGCGGAGTTCATATCGGCGCTTTTGTCTCCCTTTGGGAATAAAAATAAAACTTCAAAGCGCCAAAAAAACACAAAGGGGGATCTGCATAAGGTTAGGATAAACAGTGGGTACTACACAAATGCTGATGCGCGTTAAATGTATTATCCGTGGAGCACAGGTCCCACGTACACAGCATATGTAACGTCTCGTTTAAGGTTAACTTATACGAGCGATTGTGCAGGCGACGTGGCACAACTGGGGGGGCAGCTCACTGGTGAAATAATACTCACATGTAATGTGGCACGTACGTAGGTGGCAATTGTAACCGCGCAACGCGCATAAAAATGTACACACACATATATGTTAATATAAAAATACAACACACCAACGCGCGCACGCGAAACGTCCGACGCCTATGCAAAAATAAGCGACAGAAAGGAGCTCGATCTTGCGGAGCATTACTTTACGATGAAGAATAAATCAAAATTTAATTTTGCATTAACATCTTCATTTTATTCTTTCTACCGCTGGGATTTTTTTTTTTTTTTCTCTTACGAAGCGTTTACCTTCTATTTGGCACATGTATGTATATGTTGTACACCTATGCATGGGCCATTAGTCCATCATTCGATAGGCGCATATGTACTTAAATTTTTTTTCATTCTTGCGGGCGTACCAGCACGAAAGGTATAGGCATATTATGTATACACATAAATGAATAGGCACATATATCGTACGCACAATTGGGTACACTCTCAACTGCGCATGAACAAGGCGAATTATACATTTACCTCTTTTTTATACACTTATAACATGCGTGTAAGGGTAAAAGGGCATGCTCTCCACTCCCGCCTATACAATTACGGAGTTGTAATTTTCTCCAATATGAAGTACACTCTACGTAAATAAACTGCGGGCTATTTTGTAAAAAAAAAAACAATTAAATTACAACGGAATGTCAGCATACGCACTATGTAGGCACCTGGGCAGCATGTTCACTCCCTCGCAGGTACAGTCACACACACATGTAGCAAATCACAGTTGGACATACACGCACGTACTGCTCATGCGGGTATTTTTCCAATAAGGTAGATACGGTATATTTGTTCATATAACCTTATTTCCTTCCTGTTCTTTTCCCCAACGATTTTTTTTTTTTTTTTTTTTCCCGTTTAAATCGTTAATATTTTAACGTTTTTGCTTATTTATTGCTAAGCGCATGTGATGTTCTGCTTATCGATACCAACCGGTTTTTATATCGTTTTTTTATATCTTTATATGTTTATCTTTTTACTCATAGACCAGTGAGCGGGTTGGACGTGTGTGGGGGGAGCATTCGTATTGGAAGTCACACAGGCAGGTGTATTTATTTATGCATATGTAACCACGTATGAATGTATGTAACTATGTATGCACACACGTACGTACGTGTGTGTACCCATATGTGCCTACGCGCGGTGTGCGCTTCACCAGTATATGTTACTACACACGAGTATGTAAGCAGGGAGGTAGAGCGGAGAAGCGTAACAAGAAACGTGGGACTATATGTACATAAGGGGTCCGCGTGCGTGTGGAGGGGAAGGGCAACTCAAATGCACACAGAAAGATGTACACTGTGCATATACACACAGGACGCAGCAGCCACTTTTTCGCGTTCTCTAGCAAATTTTTAAAAGGAATTGCAAATTTGGAGATTTACGAGAACGAAAAAAAAACGGTTCGCGCGTTCATGGCGGTTATATATGTATACGTACGCATGGCGCACCTGCTACTTTCTGTTTTTTTTTATATTTCCCTATCAATAACGGTTAAGTTGCGGCGCTTTAAAAACTTCGCTGAAGCTGTGCAAAGTGTATCACTCTTCATTCGTGATGGTGTTATACCTTTGTTCAGCGCGCATACATATTCATTCATTCAGTCATTCATTTGGTCATTCCGCTACGACAGGATAATACATACGGCATACAATTTTATAAATTCGCTTCGATGGCATGTACAACGTCAGCCAAGTCGAAGATAGTTGTTAAAGGGATTTCGTACATAACGTGAAGAATTGTTATGTTATCTTATATTAAAAAAAAAAAAAACAATTCTTTTTTCAAAACATAAATCTTTTCTTCTTTCAAAAAAAAGAAAAAAATTACTTTTGTTTGCTATATACTTTGGGCCCTTTACTCGAAAATTAACGCTTTTTTTTTTTTTTTTTTTTTTTGATTATTTTTGATTATTTTGATTATTTTGATTATTTTTCCCTTTAATGAGAAATGAAAAAAAATCCAGGGGTAAAAAAAAAATTGCTATATAGTCGCGGTACGACGATTGGTCCACCGGATGGCACAGCGAGTGACAAGATAACACGCTATTAAAATTAATGCTACTTGTTTCGTATTTTTATGCTATATGCTGATTTGAAAAATCATACATTTAATATAAAAACGCAAAGAAGGAGTGCAGGGGATTGGCTGGCTAATATGCATACAATACACGTAGGTCGGTCATACGGAATTGCATACGCATAAAAGTACGTAATAGTAAGCATACCATAATAACAATGCATGTAAATCCGCGCGGCAATTACGCGTGCGATGAAAAAATGACAAATCAAACAAAGGAACGAAAAATGGCTATTCTGGTGAACAGAAAAGGAGGGATTGCTGAGAGGAGGCAGGATGAAGAGGCAAAGAAATGAAAAAATAACAAAATGGTGAAAAAAAAAAGAAAGGAGCGTATAAAAATAATGCAAAAAAATTGCGTCATAATTTGTCAGAGTATTTGAAAAAAAAAAAAAAAAAATTAAGTATACATTACATTTTTGGTATGAAAAAAAAAAATTAAAAAAAAAAATTGCGCCATACGAACTGCGAACATTTGAACGCATATGGGCATAGTGGTACATTTTTATGGCCCCATTTTGTAACGAACGAAAGGAAGATTAAAAAAGGGGTACCCTCTACATATTTACATATATATTATATATATACCTTTTTTTTACGGCATATATTTTATGTATAATACATGTTCACTCGCTACATGGCGTCATGGTCCATCGCATGATAAGCGCGCTTAAAAAAAAAGGCCTTCTTACAGGTGAGCGGCGAGTACATGCAAACAAATACATAACGTATAATACGTACATACTTATCATGTGGCGGACTTTGCTGCTTCGCGGCTTCGCGGCAGACGGAATGGGGGAGGAATTTAATAGAATTTTTTAATCGTAGGGCTGGCAAAAAGGCTCATTCGATTGTATGTTACGTCATTAGCACGTACGTACGTATATGCGCATGTAAGGATGTATTGCATTTAACGTATATAGTACCGATGCGACGCCCATGGGCAAAAATGGCCCCATTTTTTTTGCGTTCGCTTGACCAATGGGGCAATATAAGGAAGAAAAAGTAACCCCCCGTTTTTGTTGCGGTACAGACTGCCCCCTTTTGCTGAACCATTTTTAGCAAGACCTTACCGTTTTGCGCCAAACCGGCAACATTTGCAGAGTTCACTGATAGGTAAACTATAAAATAAAATGAGCATCCTCTTTATTGCATAATTGCGCCTTTTGTTTTGCTGCGCTTTGTCTACGGTCAGGTGCCATTTTCTTTTCCTTTCTTTTCTTTTTCTTTTTTAATTGTCCATTTGAGGAAAACTTAAACCGTTTGGCAGTGTTCGCCTTAGTTTTTTTATTTTTTCATATTTTATCTCATAATGCAGAGAAGCGCATAGGCACGTGTACTGCCTTACGTTATTATGTATGTCCATTTGTTGGGAATATTTCTCACGCGCAACTATATTAAAAAATACCCCATTGAATCGACGCTGCCAGAGAGGAAACACCATCGTGGCGAGTGTAGTGTACGAAAAAAGAAAAAGAAAACGTTCATCGAGGTGATGCTGAGTTGCCATTCGTTGGGAAAAACCCATGTCTGACCGTTTTTCCTCAGCCCTAATGCGAACGTTTTAGAGAGTACATCCCGCTGTTATCATCGTTGCGGGTAAGCGATGCCCCGCGGAGGACGTAGATGCGCGATGGGGCACTCACCTATGGATTTCTTCATATGGATGGAGACAAACCTATTTGTTTCTCCAATTTAATTCTAATGAAGAAACTGCTGCTGAGTTTTTTTTCCCACAGATGAAGGGGGTGATCAAAATGGTAAGCCGGGTGAAGTTCCCCCTCCTGTGCACATCCAATTGTGCGTTTGTGTCCCTGCGCTGTACGTGGCTTAGCGGAGGAGCAACCTGCTTTTAGGGGGAGACCAAAAAGAAGTACATTCCCTCTGGCCTCTATTCCTTTGCCAATTTTCATACGCAGGTGTTTATTGCCTCTCTTTGTTCCTACCCAATTGGGGGTTCTTTTTGTTAAAGTAAAATTGGTAAATGATATAGCAGCGTGGGAGGGTTTGGAAATTGAGCATCATTGGCCTAACCCGCGCATTCGCAGTGTGCCCTTCTATCATATTTTTTTTTAAACTGTAGCGGCAGCTCCTCTTCCCAGAAATGGTGAAAAGACAAAAAGGAGAAAAGGTCGCGTTGCTTCTTTTGCGTGTTCAGCTTATGCGCGCACGTCGGGATGCACATATCGGTGGGAGGACAACCACCCCCCCATTTCGCATAACATACAAAAAGGTTATACAAAAAAGGGGAAAAAAAAACTTCTACAAAGGCTGCTTACGAAAGAGGCACGGCGACATTATTATGTTCTTCTTGTTCGCCAAAAAAGCGAATTTATTTCTTTCACATTCATGTTAATTGAAAAAATGGGACAGTGTTGCCTTTCCCCAGGGGAAAAGATGGCACAATACGGCTGCCCATCCGTGTGCATTATGGCAGCGGGTGTGAAACTCCAAATTACGGCACGGGCGAAATGGAAAAGAAAAAAAAAATTATATATGTAAGGTTGCTCTTATTGTGGGTTATTTTTTTATATGGTTTTCCCTTTTCGTTTGTTTCTTTATTTGTGATTTTTTATTTTGTTTCTTAAAAAAACACTTTTGGAAAAACGCCCTCATGAGCCTTTTTTCGCGTCACGCTTTTCATTCCTTTTTGACAATTGCGTGGATGCATGAAGTTTCAATAACGCTTCGTTAAAAAGGCGACAGCCAAGGTACATTTCGTAGCAGCATTCGCAGGCATACGCATTTGAAACATTTTTACGAATGTGACGTTTGGTCAATTTGGGAAGCCACCAAAAGGGAAGGGCACACCGTATGGTTAATATATATTTTTTTTTTTTTTTTAACCACAAATAGGGGATTATTTTTGTATGCCCGTTGATCAAAATATCGAAAGAGGGTTGCCCTTTCTGCGAATTTTTTACAAAACGGTAGTTGCCATTCGAACGGCACTTCGAGAAGGCTACCTCTCTGTTGAATTAACCCAAACGAACGGAAAATATTTATAGAGAGTCGTCACATTTGTACGTGCGTGACGTAGAAGAACAGCCACCCATCTTCGTCTTAAAGTCCTTCCATCATATTGAAATTCACGCCAGACTAAGGGGCGAAACAACAGCTAATTTTGTCCCAAATTGGAAAACGTAAGCTCTCAACGGGGGGAATAGCAAAATGTCTGCCTTTGACCGATTTAACATCCACGCGCAGTTGGAACACTTGCAGAGCAAGTATCAGGGCTCGGGGCACTCCGACACGACTAGATGGTATGCCGACGCGCAGTCGAACGAATTTGAAAGAGAACAAAGATGAGCAGCTGAGCAGCCGAGCGAATGAGTGAATCGACGCAGCACGCTGGGACGGAGGAATGCCACCCAAACAGGCACCCCCCACACGCTGTGTGGTAAAGCGAAAATTATACACATGTGTTACGCTATTTTTTTTTTTTTTTAATGTAGGGAATGGCTAACAAACATCCACAGGGACACGTTGGCATCTCACGTAGGACATTATTCGAGGTACTTAAACAGAGAGGCGATCAAATGAGTTGTGCACATGATGCATACGTAATGAGGGCCTCTCCGTGTGCATTTCGCCCATCCATTTTGTGCCGAAAGATGAACATACTTATTAATGCCATTTTTTTAAATTTCCTCTCAGATTAGCCTATTTCGCCATTGTAGAGAATGAACCAATCGCCAAAATAAGATATCGCTGTCTGCAGGTAGGTCCATTTAGAGATCCATTCTACATCCATTTCTGCTGCTCCCTAAGTGGACGATTTTCCTCCATTGTTGATGTGGTATCATGTGGCTTTTTTTTTTTTTTTTTCCGCAGAATATGTCACTTCCCGTTGTTCCAAAGCCAAAAAAGGAGTCGAAGCAGTGAGGACTTGTTTTCGCGTTTATCCACCCGTTCCACCACCAACCCACACGAGACACCTTTTTTTCGTGCCATTAACTTTAACTCGGCATAGCACTGCGCTATAATTTTTTTTAGTCTTTTTATTTTTTTTTTTCAAAACGTAATACGTCTCTGTAGGCCGAAAAAAGGCTGCTTAAAAAAGGGAAAAAATGACAAATTTTAACGACTGTCATAATACCTTCTTTAATTGCAACAGTGTAGATCTCCAGAGAGTAAAACTGGTGTAACGGGTTGCAAATAGCATATTGCAAAGGTTACCGTATGTATCTTACGCGAGCTACGAAGGCAATCTGCGCGTAAGGGGTAAGCACCAAATGTCTGTTTTTTTGGTTGAATTATATGCCCCTTTTTTCTGAATAAAGGGGGGTTCCCAATTTGGTAATCATTCACCCGTGCGCATAATGCCGCTAAGTATAATGGGTGAAAAAAGTGTGCGCAAAAAGGGGAAGCTATATGCATGGCTCTAACGGGAACCACGGAGATGAGCTGACGCATTCTGCACTTACCACATTTCAACAAATTAGAGAAAATGCTACTTTTAACATCGAACCGGTGTCCATACGTATCGTACGTGTGGTGTATATTTGCTTTTCTCCCTACTTCGTTTACCTAATGATTATTCTTTTCTGCGCTTTTAACTGCTTTCGGGGAAGAACTAAGCACTGTCGCGCGTTCACGCAGTCCAGCTTACCCAGCAAAGCTATCGTTACGGAGGGCACAATTTACCATTTTTACTTTTCCCCTGTAATGTTTACGCATAATAGTCTGCCATATGAGATGCACATGTGGGTCAAAGGAGGTTCTTCTAATTAGCCAAAAATTGTCCCATGAAGAAAAAAAAAAAAAAAGTCGTTGTGATATGAGAAAAATTATGAACCGTTCAGGCATCTAGCTTTTTTTTTTTTTTTTTTTTTTTTCTGCGCAATTGCGACAAAGCAGTAATTACCCCCAATGACATACATATTGCAGAACAGGCCAAAAGGAAAAGGGCAATCCATCCGCTAGTTTGTTCCCTTTTGCGCTTTAAACCTTTGGGCCCCTCTTCAGTACTATGTTGCATAACGACAAAAAAAATCCTAGAGAAGCATTGGATGAGGAAAAACCACGAAAAAGTAACCCCGGGGAAGTAGGAACCCATCGCAAGGCAAGGGATACGAAGGGAAACAAAAACAAATCGGGAGAAGGGCATATTACAAAGGTGGAAGGAAAAGCGGATTGTGAACCACATGACGTTAAGCGAAAAGGTGAAAAAGATAAAGTACTAATTCAGTGTAAAGAGTTGCAAAGAAAAGAACTGGAAGCGTTAAAACTTATTTATGTGAAGGACAAAGAGCTAGCCATTCAAAATGAAAATGACGAAAAGAGGGACACTATAATACACATGCATTTGAATGATGAAAACATCAGTGACAATGTGATAAATTTAACTTTCGAGTTACCCAAAGATTATCCCCTAAAATCATTTTTACTCATTAACATAAATGTAAAAAATTTCACTCCAGACATGAACAATTATGTCAACCAGGAAGTGTACAAAGATATGCCAAATTATATAGCGCATGAAAACAGCATTTTAAGTATCATCTACCGAATTAACGAGTTGGTGGAAAATATACAAAACAGGAAGGAGACTCTCGTGGACCAGAGTTATTCCTCATCAGAAGAAAGGGAAGAAAACGCAGAGGAAGAAGCATTTGACTCATCCAAAGACCAACTTATCAAAGACCACGTGACATTTCTATATTGCAGCGGAATGACTTATTCCCAACACAGAAGGGTGTTGGCTAGACGCCTGTGCTACTCGCACCATATTCTTAGTTTAGTAAAAAGAACCTGCATAATTAAATGGGCGAAAGAATTAAAAATTGGGGGGTACTCAAAAATAGGGTACCCCGGTATAATAATATGCGAGGGGCCCAAGGAAGAGGTCGATTTTTATATTAACAGTTTGAATAAGCTCAGGTGGAAGCATTTCGACTGTAGGGGCATGGATGATATAATCTTAAAGGAGTATGAGGACTTGGATGATGCGCGAGTTCTTCCAAAGACCATGTACGAGCTTGATCCCAAAGGGATGAGCACCCTGTCTAATATATGCACCGAATGTGGTTTACGCGATTTGTTTTTAACAAGCATGAAGATTTACCACTCCGGGGAGAAGCGCTCAACGAATGAGGGGGGAAAGGACACCGACAGTAGTAGTAAGGACAAAAATAAGAAGAAGAAAAAGAGGAAATGACACCAGGTGGGGCGCGGATGAAGGGGGTCCACAAAATATCGCCCTTCTAACTGCAGCCCGGGGAACCGTTTTTTCCCCCATTTGGGCACCCCCACTGGGGGAGTTCCTTTTTTTCGTTTTTTATTTTAATATATACATTTTTTTGTTTTTTTGGTGCTACTTGTGCATTCCCCCCGGCCGCCTCTTCGCGCAGAAATAATTCACGCGCGAAATTGCATTCCCCTGTGGTGAAGCAAAAAACGATGTGATACCTACCCTTTTGCAAATTTTTAAAAAAAGAACTACTCGTGTAGGCTAACCCTTTACGCGCGTGCTGTATGCGCAGTTGCATTGTCGCAGTGTGCGTGTCCTAGCTGCACATAGGCCTTGTCCAAAAGGGCAAATTCTTTCATGTGCCCGCGGGCAGGTCCAAAAGTTCCCCTTACGTTTATATGTGCATATATATATGTGCATATATGTATTTGTGTATATTTTTTTTTTTTTTTTTTCTTTAACCCTGCCAATTGGGCAAAACGATATGTGCACATAAATCTCCGCATTAGTTTGGCCCTTTTGTAGAAAGCAAAATTATCGCACGTTTAGGATAAAAAAAAAAAATGTATATATATACCTTGCGTTGCCTAGCAGCTACAACATTTTCGCTCCACTTGGCTCATTCCCAAAACGATGTAGAGTAAATTTTGTCACCTTCATGTGTACAATTTTAATTGTAAAAATTCGGGGAATATATTCCCGCGAATGTTACCCTTTTTTTTTTTGTCTTTCTGTGGCTTCCATTTTGTGCTGAATTTTTACCCCTGCTGGGTGTCAAATGTGTGTGTACGCGTACACATAGTTGTGTCGTACTATTACGCAGCTGCGTGTGTGGACACTTGTTGGTGCCCACGCGGAAGGCACCTTTTGTACGCACTTGCTGCGAAGAGTAGTTTTTAAATTTGTCAACTTGGTCTACCTCCTCGCAAAGCAAGTTTTGCAAAAAAAAAAAAAAAAAATTCACGCCAGTGTGCAGTGAAGGCATATACCCCCCTGTGTGGGTCATGCACATATGCGATCAGCAACACTGCTAAGATTTAGCAGACGTAGGGAGCCCGTTCGTACCCCTTGCAGATATGACCCTTAAGATCGTTACATGTACACCCGCATCGGTTGTCTATTCCCAATTTTGAAGTTCCTTTTTGTTTTTGTTAAAACTTCCACACGTGTGGATAGCAGCGAGGGGGAAAGCAAACGAAGGGGGGACAGACAAGGAAGACGAAGTAGCGGCAACCGCGGGGGGGGAAGAAATATGCATGGGCTGTATAGAAAAAACCAACTGAGCACTCCCGAGGAACAGCTGTGCACGAACGCATTTTGGAGGAAGAACTTATTCAGCAGGTACGAAATAAAACCGAAATATTTTAACGTACCAACATATCATGTTAAAGATAACGCCAATGAATGCTTCGAGAGGGTGTCAAACAATTCCTGGTATGACACTAGCAGCTTTAGGAAGAAGGGAGCGTTTTTATTTTGCAGAGAATTGAGAAACATCAACTGGGGCAGCAGCCACGATGGGGGGGAGACCCACCTGAGCGAGGCACTACATGATGTTGTTGAGGCTTCCACAAATGGTACGCTCCCAATGCGGGCAAGCGGTGAAGACGCCAAGAATTTAGACGAATGCGGTGGTTTGCCCCAAAACGTGGTAGGCAGCAACCCAAATGACAAAGCATTGAATGATAAAGCATCAAAAGAAAAGAAAAAAAAAAAAACACTCCCTTCACCCAATGGAGGAGTAACCCCCACAGGTAGCTCGTTAACCCTTTATGGCAGAAAAAAAAAGCCGAACAAGTTAGCAAAAATGGCTACTTCGAAAAAAGCTGATAATGTTAAAAATGAAAAGTGGGCTCCTGAAAGTTGCAAGCCTTCGGAGCTTGAACCTGCACAAAGGAATACCCACAAATGGGACGCCACCCATTTGGTTAGCGGCAAGGTGTGCAAAAAGAAACAAACGAGCATTGATATTTGGAAGTATAAAAAGGAGGAAATCTTAAAGGGGCACACTTTGCATGAACAGGTCAGCGAGAAAATCATTTCCAGCAAACCATCAGTCGAAAAAGAAATTATGTGCGTACACAAATTGGGCGTACTTCCTCTAGACGATAAGGTGAGGTTAGACAAAAGCGGAAAAGGGCAAATAGCAAGTAGTTTTAAAAAGACGAAAGAGAAAAGCGTTCACAGGGGGGAACACTTAGCGGGGGTGGTGCAGATGACCCCTTCCAAGGGAGACGCAAAAAAGGAGTCTCCTATCCGCTCCTACTTCCCTTCTGAGGCCGCACCCGTTAGTGTGATCCCAAGTGGAGGTTACTCCGAAGGGGGGAACAAAATTGAAGAGAAAAACACACCAATTGGGGAAGAACAAATAAGGAGGATTTTTCATCCCACTGGGAATGCCAAATCGATGGCTAGGGAAACTCCCCTGAGTAAAGGAACGTACACAGGTTACCAACAAAAGGGGAGACGCTTCTTGGGGGCGCAAAAAATGCTTTTAAACGAAAGTAACCAGGGGGGAAAAGCCAAAGAGGGGGACTTAGACGAGAGACTTTCCGGAATGCTCACCTGGAACCGCGCATTAGGAGCAGCTCACCACGGAGAAGGCACCCCCACAAAGGACAGAGGAATCGCCAATTCGATAGAGAGAACAAATGGGGCACACACAAAAGGTAGATGCTCATCTGAGTACTCCAAAAAAAGACCAACCATAGAATGCATGATGATTGAAGACGTAGATGTAAGTGAGTCTAAACAGGAGGAGGGGCGCATCATAGGGGTGTCCGCAACTGCACCTTGCCAGGGTAAAAATCTGCACCTGTTAGAGGAGTCCCGGGATGAAAATCCCCTTTTCGACTCCCTTGTTAACACCAAAATGTATTTTAGAATCGATTTTAAGATGTATAAACCCATTCTTATGAGGGCAATTACCCAAGTGAGAGTGTATTCAAATGAGAAGCTACTTCAGTGCGTCTACATAAAGGAGTACCCTCAAAACTTTTCTGTAGTTGTGCAGAATGCCGTCCAAATGTGTAATGGAAAAGTGCTAGCCAAAATGAAAAATAAGCTCATTCACATCAAAGAAACGGGGGTTCTCAATTTTACGTATCTAAGCAATGAAAAAGTAATTGGCTGTTCCCATGTTAGCATTAAGCATCTAGTAAGTTCTGGATTAGAAGGAGGGCTTTTCATTTCAGTGGATGACCACACAGATTGTAGAAAAAGGAACCCCCCAAAAGAAGCGTTTGCAGTAGGTCCTCTCCTCCCATTCGGCAGACAAGAAATAAACGTTTTAAAGTCCAAAATTTTTGTCAACTATAAAATTGACTGCCCCAGGAGTGCTCATGATTTTATTGCTTCTGGTGAAGGGGTGACGGCCAAGGCGAAAATTACCTTCTTGGAGGAGATGGTTAGGCAAATGTACAGCTTCATACAGGACTCGACGCTGCTCCGGTTCGTGAAGGGCGCGCGGGTCGCCCACAGGGGGGGTGAATGTGGCGCCGGGAAGGGGGGGAGCGAGGAGCAGCGCGCAGAGGGGGAAAAAAACGTAGTTGGAGAAAAACACGTAGATGGAGAACAACACGTAGATGGAGAAAAACACGCAGAGGGAGAAAAGTACGAAGAGGGGGGAAACCTCTTAGATGGAGAAAACCACTTAGACGGAGAACCCCCCCGCGGTAGAAGCAATCATGTGGGGAACGCCGATCTGGACAAATGCGAGAAGGGCAACCCCCCCAGCGCGCTCAACGAAGGCAACGACCCAGAAGGGGGAGACGAAAAGACTGAGGGTCATCTCCCCATTGGGAATTCCCCCCAAAATGGCGAAGCGGAAGAGGCAGCAGATAGGAAAGAGGAAGATGAGCTGGCGGAAAAATCCAAGAGCGCTGATTTAGAGGAAGGGTGTTGCGGTAATGCGCCAAGCTCGAACCATAAAGATCCTCCTTCCTGTGATGGTGTAGCCACGGGAGACATGCTGGGAGAGGAACCCAATCGCAGTGACGCTGTGGAAGGTGTGCTAAAATTTAAAGGGGAAGAGCAGGGAAGGTATAACGGCCAAGTGGTGTGTGGCAACCCAGGTGAACGGGACAACCCCCACGTGGAGAGCGCACCCCCTGGGCAGACACACAATGAGAAGGCAGAGAATGGCGAAAATGATGAGAATGCCGAAAATGCTGGGAATGCCGAAAATGCTGAGAACGCGGGAAATCCCCCGAAGGGGAGCAAAGACGAAGCGGAGGAAGGCGGCACGAACAGGTGCGCCCCCAAAGGGGTGTCTACTTACCCGAAGGGACCAAAAATAAATTCCCCACATGAACATAAAAACAAAAAAAAACAAATAGAGCAGCTGCAGAACACCATAGAGGAGTATAAAAAAGAATTAGCAGAAAAAGCAGAGGAGATACAAAAGCTAAAACATTCAAACAATAACACTAATATACTCTACAAAGCCTGTTATAGGAAATTACAAGAAATTGAAAATGAAAGGAAAAGAACCGATGCGATGAACTTCCTACTGAGATTTGATGATACCTGTGGAAATAAGCTAACCAACCGTTTGGAGAAAAAGAATGCCCTCCCCAAAAGAAAGGCATTTACGGAAACTGACTCGAGTGTAGTGATGGGCGCAGAAGTGCGAAGGGTAAATTCTCTGCGAAGTGCCTTAGTTGCTCTAAACGGGGAGGAGAAAAACATGGGTGGAAATGCCATCCGTAGGAGCGGCACTGGCACCATCACGGGAAGCAGCGTCTATGCAACCACGATGAGGAGTCTCCCCCCGGCGGGGAGGGAAAAACTGAGCAAAAAGAAACAGGCCATCCGCACCGAGTCGGTCAACAAGACGATTATGAAGTTGTTCGGCGCCGATTTGGGAGAAACCCCCCGGGGTGAAGAAGTAGCCACGCGGGGGGGAATCACCACGGGTAAGGGGGGCGATGGCGACCATTACGGGGAGCACTACGAGGAGCAGTACGGTAACCACTATGGCGACCACTACGGTGAGCACTTAGATGACCACCGCATCCTCCTGAGCAACTACCAAATTAAAGAGAACAAAATTGACGCACTTGTAAGGGAAAACGAATCGCTAAAGGAACGAATAAACAAGCTGACCCTAACCGATGCGGAGTGCCCCAGCAGGGTACCACCCCTCAAGGACGCCTACTACACCACAAGGGCAAAGGACAAATGTAGGGCCCATAAACAGGCGAAGCTAAGAGGCGTTGAGCAGCACTGCAGAAATTCAAACTACCTGGAGCATTCGTGGGGGGAGAAAAAAAGTTACAACTACGATGGGGTGAGGAACAAGTACAGCAGCAACAGCAGATTTAACTTCCCCCTCAATTTGGTTAAAAGTTATTCTCATGATCCCATCGCGCACAGGGAGGTGGACATCAATCAGTCCGCGTGCTGAATGGTGGTCCCCCGCACAGGGTAACAGTTTACGCGTTGTCATTTGTGGTGTTTTTTTTTTTTTTTTTTTCTTCATTTCCGCTGCTTCTTAACTGGTCCATTTTGTGCCCACGTGTGCAGCTCGGCATGCCCCACAAAGAGAAGCGCTCATTCGTTGACGCGATGTTGTGGCTAGCCAGAGTGGACCCCTTCAAGGGGGTGACACTTAACGAGTGAATTATACTCAGAGCAGAGCAGTTTTCCATCTACACTTTAATAAAATGTTCGCTTAAAAAAAAGGTGTTGTATGTTGGTGGGTGGGTATGCATTTTGGGTGCAAATGCCGAGTGGTTTCCTTTTTACGTTTCTTCCCACTCTGCATTTCGGCAGCCCTTTTCACAATGAGGTGCGCATCCCCTGGGTTTGTTCGGGGACGTACAGAAATACTCCCCCCAAGGGGGCAGACACGATTAGCACAGTGGTCGCCGTGCACATGCGGACGCATATGCGGATGCATATGCACATGCACGTAACCATAAGCAGATGCACATGCAGATGCACATCTGCCATGGCCAACACTCTCCCTCGCGAGGAACCTCTCCCCTCTCGCTTGCTCGCCTCGCCGCCCAGCGGGCCAGTCAATATGTCACAAAAAAAAATAAAAAAAAATGGAGGCGTCAAATTGTGGTAACTTTTCCTCAGACTAGCCAAAAAATTATAAATGGGAAAAAAAAAAAAAAAAAAATTACCCGCACTTTTCACTCTCGTTTTGTCTCGTGGCGCCCTCTTTTTTTTTTTTGGTTCCCTTCTACAAACAAGCAAATGGGGAGGTACATATGGACACTGGAAGGAAGCACAAATGGTTTGAAGTTGGTTTTCACTGCTTGGCTGCGCACATAAATATATTTGTTTTCGTGTGTGCATGTCAGTGTGAGCGGGACGACGGAAAAAATAACTGGCACATCGCTTGTCATAACAAATGGGGCTGAAGTAAAATGGCAATGGTGGACGTTATACGCGACATCGTGAACGGTGCAGTGTGCCATTCCGTTGGGCGTGGGGACTGACCCATCGAGTAATTCACAAGCTCACAATAGCCGTTTTGAAAAAACTTCGGCAGTCTCTTTATCCCTCGTTAGCTTACTATGCGTAGGTGTATACTCATATACGTGCGCGCTGGTTGCCCATTTGACATTTTAAAAAAAAGTTAACGTTAAAGCTGCGGTGGAGAATTGGCGGGATGGCGGGAAGCTGTGCAGCTGGATGCTGTGATGCTGGGAAGCTGGGAAGTTCCGAAAATCAGGGCGTTATTCCCAACTGGAAAAATCGCAACAAGTGTAAAAAAAAAACATCAAAAGGGGTCGTTCTGATTAGAGCGATTTGCATAACTGTTCTTGACGCATTTCACATAAAGTGCAGCTAGCGATAGTTAATAACGTCGGCTGGCGAAAGGAACATCCCCGCGTTGGTGCTACTCCGATTGGCATTCCTACGAGGGGTGATTCTCCATTATCGCTTCTTCCCCGTGGTGTTCCCACTGGGGTCCATCCGCTCATGCAATTCACATTTGTTCTTAGCACACCCCCGTTTCACTTATTTTGCACCTTCGCCTTCCCCGAACTGGTAGATCTGCTGTGGCTTTTTTTCTTGCTGTTCAAAATTTTCTTCTTACTCTCCTCCGTCTCTGCGTCGCTTTGGTGTTCCCCGCCCACTTGAGCATGTCCATGGTGCTTCTCCCCCCCCGGGTGGTGCCTGTCCTCTGCCTGCCGCTCTCCCGTAGGGCCACTTTCCTGGTCACCTATTTTAACATTTTTCAGCAGCTCATTTTTCTTCTTGTGAAATGCGTAAAGCAGATTTTCCGGGTGAGAATTTTTGTTTTTTTTTTGACCATCGATATTGCTGGTCCTGCTTGGAGTTCTCCCTCTGAGGGAGCCAGCCAGGTCGTCCCGATCCGACACGGACAAGCGCTCCCTGGCGAAGCGTTCATTCTTCGTTTTCAAAAGTTTGTTCTTTACGATGACTTTATCTTTTGTATCCTGAGACATTCCATCCATGTGGGCGTTGTAAAAGGAGGCCATTTCATCGATAAAGAGGAGGTCATTTTTTACCTCCCCATTGGCAATAATGTTGGAGAAATTTGCAAAGGAATTTTCATCCTCGAAATATTGGGAGCACAGGTGATTGCTTAGCAATTCGTAACAAACATTTGTGAGGTACATAGTTGGGCACTTGAAGGTGAAGGACCATCCACTGATGAGCAGCGTTTTTTTTTTTTCTTTCATTTGGATTTCTACATCATCATCGTCGTTGATGGTAGACGGGGTCGCGGAACAGTTGTCCTGAATTTCTTTCTTCGAGGGGTTTAGACCTATGTCGGGCTCTCCATTCTTCGTGGAGGAAGTTACTTTAAGTGTGTCTGCTCCGGAGAGCACAGACGAGGAGTCCTTTCCGCCCGTTTTCTCCTTCCCCTTTTTACCTTTTGACTGGTTCGAATGGTTCCTTTGTCGTTGGTTATTCGGGGTGGTGGTCACAGAAGGCGTAGCGCTTGGCTCGCCCTCCCCCTCCGCAGCCGCTATCGCCGCTGTCGCCGCCGCCGCTACCACTTCTGCGCCCCCGTCGGGTTCTCTTTTTTCGGTGTCGAGCGAGTTCCTTTTCGAATCCGGCTTACACTTGACCAGCTTAAACTCGATGTCCTCCATGTAGTAGGACCACTGCGGGGCGGCATCCTCCGCGTCGGCAAAGAAGTGAATGAACTTGTCCCACGTGATGACGAAAACGCCCTCCACGCACTTGTTGAAGAACCCCACACTGGTAAGGTACCCCTTGATGGTAGAACAAAAAATGCAGAGAATCGACTTGACATTAATTTGGTGATTATAGAAAATGATGGATGATTTTATTAAGCTGAGTGCCTTGTTTAACTGGGGAATGCCATCACAATTGTCGTTCAGCTGAAAGGGAGCAACCTGTTTGATTAAATCCTCCTCATCAATGATGGTCACCGAGGAGAGGTTCTGAAACTGAGCTGCATCTACATTTTTTTCCAGCAAAATGGAGTCATACAGTATGTTCATATTGTTTAGGTAAAAATTTAAAAAGCTTTTATAAAGAAGAATATAAGAACAGAGGATATCCCTAATTGAGTTTTTTTTCCATTCGATTAATTGGAAGAAGGTTTTCACGCTGCAGGTAATAATGTCTAGGTATTCATTTTGTATTTTTAGCAAATCTTTGACATTTTTTATGTACTTCCTTTGACATAACCAAGAGCATTTTATCTTCTTACTGTCTTTAATTCCATCTGACCTGATTTTCTCCGAATTGGAATAGCTATTTTCGAAATACTTCCAATAAATTTTACAAAGCTCCACTTGTTTTAGGAAATCATTTTTTTTCTTCTTCATTGCTTCTACCAAATTTTCTTGCTCCTTCAAGTAGCTCTCCTTCAATATGATTAACATTTTTTGATTAATTTTGCTATCAATAACATCGCTACTTATTTTCATGCTATTCATAATTTTTCTATAATTCATAAATCCGTACTGCACCCAGTCGTCTATAATGCCGTGATTTAGGTTGCACATTTCTGCGTTCACATCGATGACATTATCTGCAATTTCGTTTATTTTGTTTGAGGCACTCTTCCCGTTGTTCTTCTTCAGGAAGGGTGTATCTGGGGCGTTTGTTTCCTCCTGGGAGGTACCTGCAATTTCGTCATCCTTGGACAATTTCTTCCTCCTCTTTTCTTCTAACTCCACTTTGCTGTTCTTCTTCCCCTTTGACTTCCCCTCACTCACGATTGTAGACGCTGTGCTTCCCTTTTTCTTCTTCAAATCCTCTACGGAGCCATTCGCGTGGCTGCTCAGCGGATTATCCCCCTGCACGCGGCCAACATTTGCGGCCTCCCCGTTGGCCAACTCCTCATCTTGAATGTTTAAAAAACTTTGGGTTAAATTACTCACCCGCGGGGTTCCCCCCACGGAAACGCCCCTATTGTAGTAGCTCGTATCATTCTTCACAAATTCTTTGAAGAACCTATTCAAGTTATTAATATTGTAGGAGCCGTGCTTTAGTGCCTCCACCATCTTCTCGCTTATCCTCTCGAGGAAGTTTATAAAATTGTTGGTGCAGTTTTCCCTGCTCTTGTGATACTCCGTCATTTCTATGAAATAATACTTTTTGTAAACTTCGAAGAAAATTTTTTTTTTTTCATGCAGGGTGCACTGATTGTCTTCTTCTGGCGGGGTGTTGTCTCCCACCTGGATGTCCGTCGCGCTCACTGGGTTCTTCATTTTGTCATTCTGTTGGTTAGCTTTACGATTGCTCGCAGGGTAACCTGCGTTTTTTGCCGCTACTCCTTTTGCGCTCAGGGCACTGAAGTAGGTCTCTCTAAGTTCGCGGGCCCAGCCTCGTTCTTCTGACTTGCGGTGGCCGGGGGTTTCGGCACTCGGCATAGTAACCGGGCGCGGATTGGCCGCTCAGCAGTTTGGCCGCTTATCAGGCGATGCGGTCCGGTCGGGTCGCCTTGCCCCAGGTACAACGCGACAACCTCGCGGTGTGCATCAATAACACCTGCCTAGTGGTCCGCGCACAGGGCAGGCACATTCACTCGGGGCCATACGCAAAAGGAGGCAATTTGGCCAATGTGACCAGTTTGGCCAATTTGACCAGTTTGACCAGTTTGACCAATTTGGCGGGGAGTTCATAAAAAAAAGGTTCAACATGGATACGTGCCGCAGGGCATAATGCAGATGTTTCGAAGGGGGAAAGGAAAAAAAAAAAAAAAAAAAGAAGATGAAGATTATGAAGAAGAAGAAGCAGAAGAAGGGGTACCAACGCAGTGATAAAGTAAAAGGAGGGTGTGCCCACAGGGGTGAGTATAATCACTAGGGAAGCAAAGTCGCGCAAAAAAAAAAAAAATAAAAACGCACATACATGTATATATACAAGCGAAACACGCCAAGCGGTGTATGCCTTGTAAAGGCATGCGCAGTGATCAGTACTTCCTAACGCATCGCACATGCCATTGGCACATTTGGAGGCACGCCTTTCCCTTTTTCAAGGGGGACCAGGAAGGCAAGCCCTTTCTTGGAAGGCACCTGAGCACAGTTCCCCCCAAGGGGCGCTTCCCCTTCGCAATTGCGCCCTTCTCGCTTTCGCTTCGGTTTTTTATTTTGCTTCACTTGGTGATGCCTCGACTAACCTCGTGTAACTTCGCCTCACAGCACCTCTTCTCACTTCACCCTAGATTGTTATACTTTTCCCACTCGCACAGCTGATGTGTACCTTCTGCCATTCAATGGGAGGAAGTGAAAAAAAAAAAAAAAAAATCGTTTGAACGAAAAATCGGCATACAAGTGTTACCCTCCTGTGCAGTGCAAAAGGACGAAATGCCATTTTGCAAATTTGGGTTTACTTAAATTTGGCGCCTTTTTTTATTGCAAGTCTCTACAGGGGAGTGTGGGGAGGGAAACAGCACAGCGAAAAATACCCACGCGTGACAACGCAAAATCGGCGTGTAACCAGATTAACAAAAAAAAGCAAAAAAAAAGAGTCGTTAATCCTGCACTTGCCATGTCAGTACACGCGTTCTTCCACGGGACAGGAAAAAAAAAAAAAAAAAAGAACAAAGCGAAAGGCGAAGGCGAAAGCGAAAGGATCCCTTCCCCCCGAACGTATCCCCCCATCTGATAAATCGCAAAATAACAATTCGCATTTTTTTCTTTACAATTTAAAATGTACTGTTGGCCATACTGTAAAAAAAAAGAAAAAGAAAAGTTGTGACAGGCAAGGCAAAATGAACAGCACTGATTGGGTAGAAATGATGGGCACATAAGTAAAAAAAATAAATAAAAAAAAAAAGGCGATTACGTGGGGAGGCAACAAAATGGTGAGGCAGTCATGTGAACATATCAGACAAATGCATTTCACGTGTGTAGCACACTGGGGAATCGTTTCGACGTTTAAACAAAAAAGAGGTCAACGCAGGGGCAGAGTGCACAGCCACTGCTGGATTTACAAATAAGCCGCGACTTCGTGTAGGTGTGCAAATTAGGGGAAGCATGCAAAGGCGACAAGACGTGTTCGTTCACGTGTGGACGGCGGCATAACTGCACAGTCCCTTGCGCTGATAAATGTGCACCGGTTTAAGGTGGGTAAACATACATTTAATTTGCGTGAACGGTGGGGGGGAAAAACTGCAAAACCAGAAAAAATTAAAAAACGAGAATATTGCAAAATGGGCAGTTCATTTTGCAAAGCTTGATTTTCCCCCAGGAGAGGTGCATCGTGCCATCACAAATGAATCGCCTTAGCTGAATCTTCTCAGCCGGATCGTCTCAGCCGGATCGTCTCAGCCGGATCGTCTCAGCCGGATCGTCTCAGTCGGATCTTCTTATCGCACGCGTGTCCATGGGCCCGCTAAATGTAGCCCCTCTTGAAGCCATAATCAATAAACGAAAAGACAGCAGACGACAGCACAGAATAGCCACCCATAATTTTATAGCTGGAGGCACTTTTGTAAATGCTCCCCGCGAGGAAACCTGCGATGGACGAATTGTACACTTCATCATTCTTGGTAAATAATTTGACCATATTATTTAGGGCGTAGAAAATCATCGTTATTGAGGCCATTTGGTTGGCGACGCTCGGCCCTATCACTGAGGTGGAATTCAAAACGGAGTTGACAAACAGCTTCCTCGTCTTCCCTCCCTTCATGACTCCGCTGATTAGCCCGCAACTCCCGCCTAGCAGAAGGCCTGTAGGATGGTGCGGAGGGGTAACGTGTAGGGTGTGCAGTGCAGTGAGTGGAGTATAGTTCGTGGTGTACACTGTGGGGGGAGCCATTTTAGGGCCGTTGGACGCATAAGAAAAAGGTTCCTCGGAATGGGGTGGGTCCCCTTTTCGGTGCAGCTACGAACAGCCCTTAGCTTAAACAACATCCAGTGGGCAAACTGGCAGAGGGGGAGGTGCCCCCCGGGTGTCTCTCCGGTTTAGCCATTTACGCACAGCGAACGGAGTAAAACGTGGCCACCAAGCTGCTAATCTGCCCAGTTGCTCCACTCAATCGGAGGCGTACCTGAGCCGTAGGCCAAGCCAACGCTGTAGACCAGCTTCTCCCCCCACTGTCTACCATATCCTTGGAGGTACAAATTTTGCTTGTCAAGCGATAACTTCTTTTCGGGTTTTTTTTTTAAAATTTCTAAATCATAGTTGATCGATCCCGTTTTTAAGTAATCTCCCATTATATTCCCCTCTGCGTGCTGTATGGTGTGTTTCTCATTTATTTTGCGTTAGCTGTGCTTTGGAGAGCAGTTTGTGAGTCGAGCGCTTTCTGCGTGTGCGTCTCTCCGGCGGGTGCGCGCGTTCGTAGGTTCGCCTTAGATAGAGTGCCTTAAATGCGCTTCGGTTGGTTCACCTTGGTGACTTCTCCCCTTTTGCGTTCTTTTTTCTCGCTGCTGCGTGCGGGACTCGGCACATACAAACGTACGTTGCTCCCTTTTTCCGGCAAAGGGTCGCCCTGCCGCTCTACAATAATGCTCAACGCTCAGTGCGCCGTGGCAAGAATGTGCCTCTGCGTAGTAGGTCTGAATCTGCAGCGACGTGGTTTAAGCTAACGAGGGGTGTCGCGGCAAAGGTTTCGAAAAAGCGGGCGCTCAGCGGGTCCGTCGATTTGGCAAATTTATCCTCCGTGGGTTCATGTTCGCAAGGGGTGGATACGCCAACGCATATTTGTACGTGCGATTAATGTAAGTTTGTACCTACGCTTATGCATACGCTTATATATACGCTTATATGTAGGTGTATGCCTGGCCAAGTGAGCATACCTTGCGTACGCGAAGTAGTCACCTGAAGGCTTACTCGTAAATATTCCCTCTGCATACAATTCGCAAACGATCGCTTTCTCCGCTCAAGTGTCGTATTTTTAACTGCTCCTTTTGTAGAGAAAAAAAAATTGCATACATTTAACGAAAGCTTTGCGAAGATGTGAACACAAGTGAACATGCAAATTTACATGCGGCGGGTGTACAAATGGGCCGTAGCTTCACGTTCGCATGTTGAGGCGAGTCACGGGGCCCCCACGTGTACGGGTTAAACTGCGTACATAACTGAGTGCCTATAACGCGACATCTATGCGGTGCCACCCCAGGCCTAATGAGAAAATGCCCAAGGGGATATTTAATGATTTCTCTTTCCCTATTTGCAACACAGTCGTAAGTAAAAAAAAAAAAAAAAAAAAAGTGAGCATTTTTTTCTTACCAAATTTGTATCGCTATATTGTTAACATGTAAATGGCAACGTCATCCCCATTTTTTGGTAGACCTTTTTGCAAAAGAGAAGTTCGCTCAAAAAATTGGAGAAATTTCCTTTTGTTCATAAACAAATGGGGCAATTTTATTTTTTCATTTTTTCCGCATAACTGGGAATTGATGTGCGAATAAAATTGCTCCCTCCGCGTGGGGAAAAGAACAAATGTCGCATTGGAGAGGGGTACCCAGGCAGCAGCGCTTGCCAGCGGAGGATGTCGTTTTTTAGTCTGCCTGCTACAACATGTGAACAGTGAGTGTATTTTCCCCCCACAGAAATGACGCATAACATGGTGAATATATACATATATATATGTATTTTTTTTTTCTTTCCGTTTTGTTCAAAACGAATGACCAGCATGAAGGCAATTAATTCCGTGTGTGCCGTAGCTACGGCTGATGTGGTTTGGTTTCCCTTTTGGGGTTTCCCTGTGGGGGGGGAAAAGAACAACGGAGCAGGAGCACCAACCTCAGCTCAGGTTCATATATAAATGCTTATTCTTCTGCCTTTTTTTGTTGCATTTATCCCCTCCCCTTGAGAGGAAACTACAAGTGAAGGTGCGGCGAAAATGTGTGCACGTATGGAAGAGTACCTATGAGAAAGAAGTCATTTTTTTATTTTGCTAATCGATCCGTAAATGTGCCACCCGCGTAAGGAGTCTCTCTTGTTATGCCTACACGACAAGGTGACCAGCGGAAGGGTTCATTCTTCTCCAATGTTTTTTTCACACACGATTGGGCACATATATATATGAGCACACATAGTGGTGAACAGAATACAGGATACGCAAAAAAATTGCACCAAATTGGAGTTCTTAAAAGGTCCCAAAATGGGAAAAAAGAATTGCCCTATGAACTAGCTTTTTCTTAACGCACAACTGAGTCGTCACGGGAACACTCCACGGTGTAATAACGGTAACAATCCACGGTGTAATTACGGTAACTTAACAACTCCCCTTGCACGTAATTTTCTGCCTGCACAGTTAAACGCAGCATAGTATACAGATTTACACCATTTGGTAATTTTTTTTTCTTTCCCCACATCGGTTATGCATTAAATGGGAAGAGCAGTCCTTCCCCTCCACTTCACTCGTTTAGCATGTCTTCACTTTATGTGCTTATGTGGGCGCCTCTCGAACGCTGCATTTGTTTAATGTGCCAGTGGTCTACCTTAGTGGCTTGCCCGTATGTCCTTTGCGCACACAGGGTTGGAACCAGGTGGGGGCATAAAAAGGGAAAACATATACATGTACATTTAAAAGTACCTAAAAACAGTCAAACGTACGTTACTATTTATATGAATTTTTTTTATTTTTTCCATTTTAAAAGATTCTGCTGCTGTTTTATTTCTCCCCCTTAGACACAATTCGGCATGTCATTGTTTTTTTCATTTCTCCCCATCCCTCCAGAGGAAATAATACAGCGTTTTGGTTTTTATAAAAAAAAAAAAAAAAAATATAGCACAGCGTAACTGCTAGCGAATTGTGCATAAGTACAAACAGGTAGAAACGTACACCCTGGTGATGGCACTGAATTGGAGAAGTGAAAAAAAAAAAACGACGATTTGAAGCGTACGCGTTTTAGAAATACGCATTTCTGTGAAACATCTTTGCCGCTGATTTGTGGCCATTCTGTTCGCCATTTTGTGCGTCATTTTGTGCGTCATTTTTATTTGCCGCTCCATTTGCCGCTTCACTTGCAGCATCATTTGCGTTACTTTTTCTGCCCGTGATTTCCCCCCTTTGGCTATTTTTTTGCCCACACAATTGTGGTCCAGTCCCCCTTTCGATTTTTTTCCCCCCCATTCGTTTGCCCTTCTTTCACATATTTCTTTTCTTTGTACGTTTCGTCCGTTCCACTTTGCTGTCCCGTTTCGCTTCGCTGTCCTTCTCACCCCCACCCCCTTTGGCATCATTCCGCTTTTCCGTTCCCCCGAAAATTCAACCACTTGGCCTTCACCAAAATTATGTGCATATACATGCATGAAATCCTGTTTTCCTTTTCGATTCCCGTCCGCGTAATTTTTTTCTCACTTTGTTCCTTTCCCCGTGGATGATAGAACGCACGCAAGGGCAAACCCGTCAAAATATGCACATAAGGAGTACGCACATGAACACGCACATAAACACGCAGATAAGTACGCAGATAAGTACGCAGATAAGTACGCACATAAATATGCACATATATATACACTCACATGTATACGCACATACGTAAAGGGGCAAATATACTCGCCAACGCTTTGCAAACGCTGATTGCGCAAACTGTTCCAAGTAGAAAACGAAATTGTAGTACGCAGCAAGTGAAACACCATCGTGCCGTTTTTTTTTTTGCCCTCCTCCATATACTCATCACCTTTTTGATATTATTACCACCACGTGCGTATAAATATACCCACGTCGTTTTGTACACGTTGACATTTCTATAAACATCTCCCCATTTTTTGTTCATTAAAAAAAAAAAAAAAAAAAAAAAAACACCAACGCGTACGTTCTTCTCGTGTTGTTATTGGTGAGCAGATATACTCTCAAACGTGCACACGTACATTCACATAGAGCGAGAGAAACAAAATGAATTCCACAACGAGAAGTTCAAAGGAGTTGCTCCGTCTGCAGAAGGTAATTCATAAATTGGGAGAGTGCAACTATGAGAGCAAGTGAAGTTCTTGGGGACGGACTGTGTGGGAAGTCACCCCCTACGCATGTCTCCATGGAGAGACGCACCTGTGAGTGTTTATTTGAGTACCCCCTCGAGAGAGTATGCGTGTCTGGGATCCCTTCCACAAAATGAAACTTTAACATTCTTGTTCGTTGGGAAGGCACAAAAAAAAGATAGAACAAATGATAACAACACATGAGGAGTTCCTCCTCTTCCACCCCCCCTGTTTAACCCTATTAGGAGCTAAAAGACATTGAAAATGAAAATGTGCAAGAAATAGATGCCCACGTGAAGGACTCCAACATTTCCGAGTGGGTTGGTTTTATTAAGGGGCCATCGGGGACGCCCTATGAAGACGGCCATTTTATTTTGGATATAACTATACCGAATGATTACCCGTATAACCCCCCCAAGGTGAGCACCCCCCCTGAACGCAATCACGATCACGTGAGGGGGAGCAGTTCGGCAAGTTCACCTGTGCAGCTTCGTATGCACATGTGCCCGTTTATTTGTACCTTCCTACATGAGCAGTTGCATTCTCTCCTCCCCTCAATGCAGATAAAGTTTAATACCAAAATATGGCACCCAAACATTTCAAGCCAAACAGGGGCAATCTGCCTGGACGTCTTAAAAAATGAATGGAGCCCCGCGTTGACGATTAGAACTGCCCTTTTGTCCATTCAGGCGCTGCTGTCTGATCCGCAACCAGGTGAGCATTCGCCAAAGTTATTCTGTCTTTACACGTATATAAGCATCTGTGCGTACGGGGGTCCCTATTTTTGAGCATTTAAAGCAGGGAAATATTCTTTCACTTTTTTGGAAATTTTAAATCATCTTAGAGTGTGCAACGTGAGGGATATACTTGCATGGAGGACCATACACATATGCGTGCGGCCGTTGTGCATGTGCAATTTTATATCCTCTCTGTGTTAACCCCTACCATGCTCCCTCCCCTTTTTTTTGTAGACGACCCCCAAGACGCAGAAGTAGCGAAAATGTACAAAGAGAACTATTCCCTCTTTTTAAAAACAGCCAGGTTATTAGCACATCAAATAGGCGCCCCCCGTTTTGATAACTCCCTTTGGGGAGGGAGCGCACCTCCAGAGTGCATCTCCAGAATGTATCTCCAGAACGTATCTCTCTTATGATTATTTTTTTATTTTTTATTTTTTTTTTTCCCCCGTTCAGCGTGTGGACGAAGACTTTTGCCACGGGACCGAAACTCGAGCCAAGAGAAGTCATTGTAATGCGCAACAGCAAAACGGAGGATGCCATTTTGAGCGCGCATTTTTTAGTACGTTGAGTGAGATAAATGTAAGATATTTCTTTTGTTTTTTTTCCCCCGTTCAGATTAAGAAGATCACCGAAATGGGATTTACGGAGGACCAGGCGAAGGTCCCTAAGAAAGCACGCGCATGCATGCGGCGTGTTTGCCAAATGCGCAGCATGATCATACGCAAAAGAGAGAACGCAACGTACATGCCTTCTGCTGCCTGATAAAGAATATGTGCACTTTGTGGAGAATGTTCCCCCGTAGTCTTTCCCTCATTGTGGACCCCCCCCCCCCTTTTTTTTTTTTTTTTCTTTCCCCCTTGCAGAAAGCCTTAATAAAGGCCGATTGGAATGAAACCCTGGCGCTAAACACCCTCCTCGAAAATTCCTAATTTGGACATGTAAAAAATCGTGCGCGCAATACGGTTTAGTAAAATATAACATGTTTATGTACCAATAGTATTAAATTAACCACATTGTTAATTTTCTCTTTTTTTTTTTTTTAATTCAAATATGATAATTTGATTGCTATTGCATTTTTAAGCCATAATTTTTTGTGTACACATATTACAACGCCTTTTTAATAAGGGTATTTTTTTTTTTTTTTTTTTTTTTTTTCCTCTGATAACTTTGTTTAAAAATTAATAAAAAAATTTCCTCTTTAAAGAAAATTAAGTATACCGTAAAAAGAAGAAAAAAAAAGAAATGAAAAGCAACACATGGTGATAAGAAAAAGGCGTACACATCATTGGCGTGTACACAACATGTGCGCGTTTTTCGGAGGAGAATAACCAAATGGGAATCTTTTAATTTTTTCCAAGCCAATTTGGAAGCACAGTTTGTTATGCAAAGGTGGACCTTCTCGTGGCCCCTTTTTTACTTCATGATAATGTGGCGCACGTCGTCTTCACCTTTACCTTCATAAGAGTTCCTTTTTTCTTTTCCCCGTCGCTAATTGTGCTACCATCCATATTGGCATAGGACAATTCATTACGACTTCTTGTCCATGGGGACTCCCTCTCGTTTTTGAGCCCCCATTTTGTGACAGCGGTGTGCAGATGGCTAGATGCGTTTGGACCTGAAGCACGTCGAAGAATACACGTTGGGCTGCTGGAAGTGGTATGCGATTGTGAGGGAGGGGTCAAAGGTGGAGCCACGTCCGGTCACACTGCCCTTTTGCTGCTTTCCCGGTTAGCCCTCGGTACGCCCACTTTAAGGCGAACGAAGAGGTACACACAGCATGGGCAGTTTAAAATTGCGAAACAAACGTGGACACACTTTTCTACATCTGCGGGCACACATTTGCGTGGCGGCTGGGGAGAACGCAGCGCCTACGTTTGCATTTCCCAGGAGGGTAATTTTTAATTTGCCAGTTTTGCTGTGAAAATGTACCGTGCCAAACTTTACTGCCAAAATTTACGTGTCAACATTGTGTACCGTTTTGACTTTTTAGTGGGGGATTTTCTGCTTCTCCAATTTTTTTTTTAAATGTGAGGCCTTTTTGAGGCGAGCAGCGAACACTGCAATTTTTTTTCCCTGGCAGAGAAGAAATCGCCGCGTGATTGCTCTCCCAGGGGAAGTGAAAAATTGGGAACGAGACTAAGTAGTGCTGGCCCTATGCTTGTAGATTGTGCGACTTCAAGGGAGCATTTTTTTTATTTTTATTTTTTTTCCTTTTCCTTTCCTCTTTTATTATGGCCCCACGTGGCGGGCTTCCCCTAAACGTCCGTATGCATGCAGCGGGCACGTACCCCTTTTTATGTACGCGCACGTGCTTTGAAGCCTCCCGCATGACCAAACACGCAGGAACACTTAACACCGTATGCGGGCACCCAATTTGTTTCACCTCTTAGTTACTCCTGTGAGGGAGGCCTCTTCTATTTTAATCCGATTCGAGTTAGAAAAATTTCCTTTGCTGCAATTTCGGGGGGGGACCAAGGAGAAGGCCAAAAAAGTGTGCGCGAAAAGACGAACTGGTAAAACTGCTAAGGCACTACATCGTTGTTTATTTTTTTTTTTTTTTCATCTTTTATGAGCACCTAGTTTGAAAGTTGGAGGGATCTTTTACATTCATAACGAAGATGTGGAGGTGAAGCGTCCGTCAGAAGGTAGCACCACCACGCCCTTTATCCTCTTCGCTGTTCCTCCCGTGTGCCAGGCGAGGGAAAAGCAGAAGAAAGGAGCCACCACCAGGAACATTGCTTTTTTTCGTTGTATCCCTGGCATTAAGCCTACACAGGAAAGGCGCAAAACAGAATTGCTCTTCTCCCCGTGAATAGGGAAAAAAAAAAACATAGATATTTATATATATGTATATACATGTACACTCCAAAGGGGAAGTGAACAGACGCATCCCCAAGCATGACCGTACCAACGGGTGAACTCCCCCCCCTCTGATTTTCCCCATTCGACTGGAAAGTTAAGCGGTCCACGTGAGAAAAGACTAATTGGGGGTATCAATTTCAGACTAGTAGAGCAGACGCGAGGTAGAAAGAACCGCGTAGGAACATCCAGACGTAACGCATCACAACGGAAGGGCAAAATGAAACGAGCCCAATTCGTAGCAAACGGGAAGATGAAGAATGAGAAGGCGAATGCACACACAGAGAGGTTAACCCCCCCAGGGTTGGAAAAATCAGAAATGAAAGATTCGCATTTTTTCCCCCATTTATTTTTAAAGGGGGAATTAATGAGGCAGTTTTTGATGGACGAAGATGTGTGGCTATTTATACAAAATTTTAAAATGAAATTAAAAGAAAGTCCCAACGATGTTGACAGCTGGTTAGATTATCAGCTACACTTGGCGAGAAACAACATGGGGCATTTGTTCCACTCGGACATCCCCCCATTTGAGCACATAAAAAAGAACAGCGAAAGTTTTAGCCCCAAGGTAGATTACGAGGGGGATAAAAATTATGGGCATCCTAATGAGTTTGCCAAGCGGAATGACTTTTCTGAGCAGTGTGGGAGAAGTACCTGTGATGATTTGGGCCAACTGGACCGACTCACTCGTCGCAGCGGAGAGGGAGACGAATCGGGTGAGGAAGATAAAACAGATGGAGAGCGAAAGAAGGATGAGAAGGATGAGAAGGGGGGGGACAGGACCACCTCTTTAACACTAGGAACAAGCAGAGTGGGCATAAATGACATCCTCATGAGGAGGTTGTCTCAAAGCGAACAGGAAAGGAAAGGAAGTGGCAGCGTCCACGTGGGGTCTAGCATTCCCACACAAAAGGATGACCCACATTTGGGGGAGAGCAAAACTAGAGCTGAATCGAGGCACTCCCCAAGTGGGACAGCACAAAGGAGGAGCAGCAGTGTTGGAAGTGATCTCCAGTTTAGCAGCGAGCGGAATGATCACACCGATGGGCTGACAGATGAAAATCCGAAACACCATCACAGTGGTGAAGATATGATAATAAAAAAGAGACACGCTGGTAGGGAAGAAGCGAAAGGAGGTACAAACAGTTACAGTGGTGAGGACGAGGAATGCCACGAAATTATGGGAAGGGTGCAGCAACCCAGGGAGAGAAACCACTTGGGGGATGAAATTTTTAGCCCCCAAAGGAAGGCAGTAATGAAGTCGAGATATGAGGTGTCCACCACCCCCACGCAGTGTAGTGAGAAGGACGATATGATGATTACGTTTGGGGAAACTACCCTTAGGGAGGATGGCACTCATTGGAAGGGAGACGATGATTATGTTCCCGATGGTGCAGCGAAAGGAGCGGTCCTTCAGGAGGGAACCCCCCTCGGTGAGGACAAACCTGGGGATAGAAGCGGGAGACGTCTCAGCGGTGGGAAGCAGCGCCCTGGCGGGAGCACCTCCCCCGTCGAGGAGCCCCTCCAGGGGGAGGTACACAATAAGGCGGCCCCGAAGAAGGTGCCAACCAAACAGGTGGCAACCAACGAAGTGCCAACCAACGAAGTGCCAACCAACGAAGTGCCAACCAATGAAGTGCCAACCAACCAGGGGAGCGAAACGCAGCACAGAGCAGCGGCCCCCATTGCGAGCAAAACTCCAACGGAGGAGAGTCCCCTCCCGAAGAAAAACAAAGCGTTGGAAGGGTCTCCGCATGAGGAGAAACAAAGCGGAAGTGACCCCACGTATAACCCGTCAAGTGGAAGCAAATTTCCAGATAAAAACAAAAGGGAGGTGCCCATTGTGATACCCAAAATGACCGTAACGATTGACAAGCTGATGAACGAGGAGACGGACAGGAAATTAAAAAAAATATTCTGCCAGTGTGATAACAAAATGGATGTAGATTCATTCGAAAGGTTGGTAGTGATCGATTTTCTAAAAATTGGAAGATACATGAGTCACACGTTGTTCTCTCGCATTGAGAAAGCAAACGAAGATTTTGTAACCTGTGAGGAGGTGAGGAAATACTTCCGCAATCGTTTTATCGACGGGACGAAGGATCCGAGTTACTACGACGATAGGAGGTATAGGAGTTCATTTGAGAGGGGCAAACAGGGGAGCTTAAAAAGTGCCCTTCACGTGGCCACTCCATTGAATGGCGGTGTAGATGAGGAGTCTGCGAACGCAATTTCGAACTTGCAAAATGGTGCAACGCATATACACTGCGAGGAGGGAGCGCCCCAAGGGGATGACGGAGGGGGGAGCCAAAAGGGAGAGCTCACAGACGTGCCATACAAAAAGTGCTCCGTTATAAACTTCTTCAACGCGATTAAGGACCAAAGTAGGGACTACATCGAGTTTAAAGATTTCGACGTGTTCGTAAGAGAAATTCTAAAGAGAAACACATCATTGCAGTTCCTGCATGAGCACGTAGAATTTCTAGAAAGATACATAGAGTCAGTCATCGTGCGGATATATTATCACATAGATGTAAACGACACGAATAGAGTCTACCTGAAGGATTTGAGGAAGCACAACTTAGCTCACATTTGGTGTTGCCTAGATGACCATATAAAAGTGCAGCACGTGAAAAACTACTTTAGCTACTCCCACTTCTATGTCTACTACTGCACCTTCTGCCAAACGAGCAGCTGCAAAGATATGCTCATTGATGATAATGACCTATACAGATTCGATAACCATTCATTGAACGATTTTATAGTAAATAGAATTTGGTCTAGAATTTCTATAAAGTTAGGAGGGCCAAATGAAAAATATATGTGTCTAAACGATTGGATTTATTTCATTATGAATTATGAAGACATGACATCCAATCGGGCCATTGAATTTTGGTTTAAGCTAATCGACTTGGATGCTGATTGCGTCATTAGGGATCATGAGATTCAAGTCTTTTTTAATATTCAAATGGAGAGATTAAAGTCCCACTATTTAGAGGAACCCAAATTTGAAGACTGGTTATGCCAGATGAATGATGCCATTCAGCCAAAGAATGAAGGCAATTTTACTCTATCTGATTTTAAAAGGAATAAGAAATATGCCGCCAGATTTTTCGGTTGCTTGGTTAGCCTTTCCAAGTTACTTGCTTGGGAGAGCAGGGATGTATACAAGGAGCTGCAGATCGAGACGGAGTTCCCCCACGCCACTCCCTGGGAGATCTTCTGCAAAACGAAGTACGACGAGCTCTGCTACATGGAGAATGAGGGCTGCTACGAGGACAACTTTGACTCCTACGACGCGAAGGCCTTCTACGGGCTGGACTCCGACTGAGGGGGGAGCGGTGTTAGCGGTGTTAGCGGCGGGTAGCGGTGATGTTAGCGCCGCTTTAGCGGTGGTGGCATTCCCAGTGTGGGTTGACTACCCCCGCATCTGCTCTTCCTCGTTCCCTCATTCTTCACTTCGCTTTGTATCGTCCATGTGAACCTATACCACATGACCGCCAGCCGCACAGCCGCGTTGAGATGATCTCCCTGTGAGGGTGGCCCCTGACCATACGCATCAAGGGGGAATTCTCCCAAAGTAGCAACCCCTTTTAACAGCGTAGGTGAAGCTAACAACGCGCGAGGGAAAAAACGGCGTCTGTGGGGGGTACCAAAGTGGGGCAACATAACCGGGGTGGAAAAAAAAAGAGGAGGAACAAACCAGTTGCGCCTTTTTTTTTGCGGAAGAAAGCCATCTTATCAGAATGTACCCTAATAAGGAACCTTTCACAAAAAAAAACTGCACAATTTTTTTACCTTTTCGAATGGAAGCTCACACCACTGGTACTCGAATTAAATGCGTCGGGGCAAGTCCCTTTCAGATTGTAAAACGAATAATTAATGTGTAAAGCATAATTTTTGGTATTTTTTTTTATACCCACTTTGCATTTCTCTAGTTGTACCTACTCAACATGAAGAAATGCGTATTCATAATTAATTCCCCTCCCCACTGATGATTCTTCATTTGAACATATAAGCACATTTAAATCTGCGCGCGATGTTGTTTTATGTTTGTCCTTATCAAGTTATATCACCCAGTGTGCACACTTTCGCGCAATGATTTTTTTTTTTTTTTTTTTGGAAGCCAGCTCCATGACTTCCTCATTTGGAGAAGGCAAATTTGGACGTGCGTCTACCCCCCGCGTCACTTCATTGCACACAACATTGTTTTATTTTTCTGCACACGCGTATTTAAGTGTTTACCATTTATAAGTATTTCCTCTTTTTTCACCATTTTTTTTACGACTTTTTTACGACTTTTTTACGACTTTTTTACGACTTTTTTGCGACTTTTTTACGACTTTTTTGCGACTTTTTTATGACTATTTTATGACTTTTTTTAAGTTTTAATCGTCCCTCCACTGCTCTGCAAAGACTGAACGCGCGCCACATTTTTTGTGTTTTTTTAAGCAGATAAAATATGTAGCATTTTACCCGCAATCACGCGAAACGTAACGCGAGTGCGTCTTTATCCATTCTGTGGGCATATTTGCCACTTTTTTTTAAAACATCACCTCCTGGGGGCGCACTAAAGGGGAGCGGCGGCATCGATATTGGAAGCCGCGCCTGTATTGGAAGCCGCGTCCGTATTGGAAGCCGCGTCCGTATTGGAAGCCGCGTCCGTATTGGAAGCCGCGTCTGTATTGGAAGCCGCGCCTGTGTAGGAAGCCACATCGGAAAGGCGGTACCAACCGAGCAGCGCTTGCAAAAAGACAAACGGGGACCAAAATAATGTGTATACGCATAAGCAGAATTACAGGGTTGAATGAAAAAATTCGAGGATCGCTATTTCGAAGGAAAATCAGCGGGCCCACTCCGCTGTACAAAACCCCCCTCAGATATATTTGGTTCATTTTTTTCTACATAGACATATTCTTGTTATATGTATTCACCTTTTCGTGTTTTTTCTCCATAATTCTGCGCCAAGAATGCTTTGAAATATTTTCCATCCTCTTTTTCACCGCGGCAAATTTGGGTAATTCTTTTAGCTGCGCGGGGGGCGAAGGGGCGTGTGCAATTGCAGGTATGAGCGGCTCATGTGCATTTTTTTTTTTTTTTTTTTTTTTTTTTTTTTCTCACTTCTCAGTTTCGAGCTTTTTTATCGACTTTTTTTTTATGCTAATAAAGGGAGAAGAAGTGGTGAGCGAAGATGAAATTATCATATCCACCTTTTTGACCATAACGTTATGCATCGTTAAGATTGCCACGAACGTTTGCACGTTTTATTTCTCTCTGATAACGTCGGGGAAAATCATAGACTCCACGGAGGTCCATATGAAGCAAAGGTGCCACACGTCCGCTGCAAAATGGCTGCTACTGAATTGTATAATTATAAACTCCTTTTCGTTCCTCGAAACTTACATTGAAACCATTTTGACCTTTTTCTCGATAGTTCACTTTAAGCGGCAGGTGCAGAATTACGAGACGATCGTTTAGGGCGTGCAACTGGGGGAGTATCCCCCCGCGGAAGAACTTTTGTGGACGTGCACCTTCGCAGAGCAGCCTTAATTGGTCATTTAGCGAGTTATACCTTCTCTCCCCCCGAAGCGAATTCAGTTTAACTCATTCTGTACTTGCCACTTCTCTAAACGGACAACCTCCTGTGCGTGGAAAATTGCACACACGGCATTTGTAAAAATGTCTGCTAGCGAAAAATGGGCAGTGAATTTTTTTTTTTTTTTTTTTACGTACGCTTCGTTAAATGTGACCGTTGCTAGCAACAGATTTAGCGTTCACCCGTTTGAAAAAAAGAGCGTCACAAAAACGTCATAAAGAATACGTCAAAAAGTGTTATAAGAACGAGTCAAAAAGGCGCCACATAAATGGGCAAAAAAGGCGTCACATAAACGCACCACATAAACGCGCCGCTAAACGCGCGAAAAACAAAAACAAACGCCGCGTTACGCTCGTTCCACATTTAAAAAATAAATTAATCACAAAAAATGCGCAACGTGGACGAAAAATATACAACTAAAAAGGCCATTTGGAGTGAAACAATTAGCTAATTGGCCCACCACGCGTCTACACGCGAGAAGCGCGCGCTGTGGAATGGTGGGGAGGAGGCGCGCTAACGCACAAACGGAGTAGGAGTAGGCAGCGCGCGTGCTTGAACAGGGAAATTATTTAAAGCTGCTAGGTGGAGGTGTGCATCTCGGGGGGGGATTCACGTGGTGACAAAAAAAATGGGGAGAGGGAGACATCGTGGGGAAGATACCACCATGTGACTGCAGCCCATCCAACAGATAGGGAACATTCATCCTCCCCCCCCAAAAAAAAATAAATATAGCGAACAAACAAAAAGAAACTACACTCCGCGTTTGCAAAGACGCATGCGCTGTTTCGAAACGGATGCTCGTCCGGGTGCCATATTTAACCACGCTTAGGCGTCCCCCCTCCGCGTGGACGTCCCCCTTGCCTCACCCCCCACAGACCCTTGTGGAGGCTACGTCGACACGTAGGCGCTCTCCTCCTGCACAGAGTAAAACGTCTTATCAGAGTACTGGTCCCCCTGCTTGGTATTTTCGCACGTTTCTCCTCCGACGACCACAATGGTGAAGTCGTCACCCAAATACGCATTGGTAACCTTCTGGTGCAGCATAGAATAAATCAACGTGGCTTTGTTAAACTTCTGCTTCAGCCCAGACTGAATGGAAATGCCTGGCTGGACATTCTGGTTTAGGAGAAAATCCGAGCTGGCAGTAAAAATTAATTTGTGGTGCGCAGAATGACCCCACATGTAGAGTTGATTAAATTTGTTAATACAAGCAGAGTGTCTTTCTCCACAGAAAACCTTTTTGGCCTTTTGATTATTTTCATGTAGCTCCACAAATTTGGGGGTAGTCACAATATTTTGGAAGCCTGAAATTCCACACTGGCCTGAAATTTTATCACCAAAAGACCACACATGTTCATCTTCCGTTATTAGCAACACGTGTCTAGCTCCTGCGCTGACTTTATTTATATTTGGCAACTTCTTATTGTTAGCATCCCTTAGGATGAGCGGTTCAGGGTATATGAAGTAACACCCTCCCTCATCATCAAAGGATCGTCTGCATAGCTCTCCATAAGTGCCATCTCCCCATCCGTACAGCTCTCCATTGAGAAGAAGCAAAATGCCAAAGTTTTTCCCCATGGCTATTTGCTTAATTTTGTTACACTCAAATTTGTAAAAAAAAGTGGGAACATATTTCAAATAATTATTGTATGTCTCTCCCCATATATACATGGAACTATTAGCATCACATACAGCTATACTTTGATTATATTTTGCGTAAATTTGTGTGCAGATTTTTTTTTTTTTTTCACACCTTTCATAGTCAGTGATTAAATGCGACAGGGCGTTCAGCGTAGTTTCAATCACATCGCCATAATCAATTATATTTAAAATGGTTGGCTCGTATTTATCCATGTTACATTTTAGGCCATTATAATTGCCATGCCCCCATGCGTAGAGAACATTATCGTTTGACAGACAGAGGGAGTGATTGTACCCACAGGCTATCTGCTTGATGTGGCTGACCGACTCGATTAGGGTTGGTTGGATGCTGTAGACGATTAAATTTCCCTGGCCCAACTCTCCATGTAGCCCCTTTCCGAAAGAGTACATATTTCCTGTGTTGCTCAAAAATAGCGCACATGATTTGTTGCAACTGATTTCTTTAATTTTCACGTTGCACAGCTCGGTGTATATCGTTGGCAAGTGCTCTGGCGTGTCGTCATTTTCGTTGATCACTCTCTTCCCCCAGTAGTATATAATAGTCCTTTTGTCTTCATATTTCGGTAGCCTTTTAATGAAGTCCGACGAGATGATGGCTTTTGTCACTAGCTTGGGCTGCGACACGTTTTCTTCTTTCGACTTTTTTATTTTGAACAAGTTTGGCATTTTATTCGGCGCACGTGGGGGGTGGAAGTGTGCCTGTATGTGTGTGTCTGTATGTGTGTGCCTGTATGTGTGTCTGTATGTGTGTGCCTGTATGTGTGTGCGTCCGTACGTGTTCACATATGTATACGACTTATGCGTGGGGAGGCAACCCGCTCTTCTCGCTACTGTTTTTTTTTTGGGCGCGCCACCGACAGGGGCATACCCGCGCAGTGGCGCAAAACTACGCGTAAGGCAAAGTCGTCACATGGGAAGGTACCATCCGGGATGGTGATACACAGTGGAGCAAAAAAGTAATTTACCCGTGCATACACATTTGCACAAAAGGGAAAAAAAAAAAAAAAAGAAGAAAAAGAAAAAGAAGGGGCGAAAAGAAGAGGCGAAAAAGAAGAGGCGAAAAAGAAGAGGCGAAAAAGAAGAGGCGAAAAAGAAGAGGCGAAAAAGAAGAGGCCAAATTGAACAGGCCAAATTGAACAGGCGCTCCACGCAGGCCAGGAAAATAATTACAGCCAAGGATGCGCACGTGCGGGGGCACAAATTGCCTCATGCCTCACTCTCTCTACGGATGTATGCGCGCAGTAACGGTGCGTATGCATGGCCATTCCCCCTCCCTTCCAGTCCAGCGCCTCCCACGCGCATGTCTTAAAGCGCAGCAAAAAAAAGGGTGTACAAATGTATGCCGTTATGTACGTACAAACGTATGTACGCAGTATGTACTGCTGCGACGCGGGCGCAAACACAAATTCTGTGAGCGCCATGCGGCGGAGTTTTCACGCACGACCATTTCGCGCATACGTCTGACTTGCAAAGGGTATGCTCTTCGCAAGCGAAATGTTTGTCCCCCTCAAGCGCGAGTTTCCTCTTTTCCGCGCAAAAGGTGCAAAAAAGGGGGAAATGGCGGAAAACGGGGGAAAATCAGGGAAAACCAGAGAAAATGGGTGAAAAAGGAGCCAACGCGCAGTTTCAACCAATGGGTATGTACGCATACGTATGGGCATGCCTTTGCGCGGCGGGACTGATTGCCTTATCCGGGTGAAGCATTTTATGCCGCGCATCTCTCGCGCCAGAGGAGAACACACGCAAGAGTGCACGTGTATGTATGCCCCCCACACATCCTTTACGCAAGGGAGGGATGCGGCAAATGTACGGCACAAACGCATCATAGCCCTGGAGCGATCACGCGCAAAGGGAAAAATAACGACGGTGATGTGCTTTCACAAGCGAGAGCAGGGGCGGGAAAAGATTCGCTCCAATTTTGGGTGTACCAAAATGGACATAAAAGTAAAGCCGTTTGGCAATATGCACAACGAAGGAAAGGTCATAGCTTGCAAATCGGGGTTCACAATCCATAACCAAAAAAAAAAAAAAAAAAATCTACCACGCACTGTGAAGAAGATTCATTCCGGTTTGCCACTTTGTTGTCCGCTGGTTGGTCAAGCAAATCATTTTAGCATTTTGCGGAGATGCTTCTGAATGTATTTTTTTTTTTTTTATTTGTTCAAACTTTACACTGCAAAATGGCTGCATTACGTAAACACCGCGGTTGACTTGCCCCTTTCCTGTGCCTGCCTTTTTCCACTAAGAAGAATGAGCCACTGCGGGGAGTCCTCCTGTTCAGCTCACAGGATAGGCGCTCCCATCACTCCATCGCTGCGTAAAACTCGTTAGAGGCATTACAAACGAAAGGGGCACAAAAACAAGCATCCTTTTATTGTTCCTTTTGGCTAAGTACCAGCCGGGGGTGATGCTGCTGGGGGGACTGACGAACAAGGTAGATAATCACACGGGCGCCTCTCCACTGTGTGCCATATCGACGTATGGGCAAAACATACAGATGAGAGATGCGCACCTCTGTCTAAGTGTAGCAACAAATGAGCAGTAAATATGCGTCGAAGAAAGGGTTAATCAAAATGGGAGACTGTTTCACCCTGGCGAGTTGTTCAGCGTGATTTAGCAAAAAAAAAAAAAATTTAGGCAAAGCCAACAGTTATACATATAAACAAGTGCATACGTATGATTACCCCCTTTTCGAATCCCCTAGCGAATAAAGAACATATAATTTTAACCATTCTCGTGCGTGAATTTATGCCGTTGGTATGCAAAAGTACTTTCACAAGTAGTCACCAACGTACCTATCTGACTATACGAAAATACGCCTGACCACTGTCGTGCGAAAATTGAGGCCGAGAGAAGGGGGGGGGGCTTAATTTTTCCTTTAAAAAATGCAACAGGAACAGTATCCACTGCTTAGTAAATTTATTTGGGGCATTCCTCTCAGCTATGAATTTATTTCTTCATGTGAATCTGCAGAAACGAATTTCAGAGCCCTCACAATTTTTGAAAAATGAATTATCACAAAATATTAGGTAAAATTGGAAAAAAAAAAAAAATGGCACATAAGGATGCATGACTTTCTGCTCCACGTGGCATCATTAGCAACACACAGATATAGTGTAAACAGAGGGGTTTGACCACACCTGTGTCATTAGGACGTTGCACAGTCTCTGCGTATGTTTAGAGAGACCTAGTTAGTCCCCCTGCGCAGTAAAGTTATCTAACACCCCACGTGAGAAACTCCATTTCGTCCTATTTCAATAATTTTTTTTTTTTCTTTCCTTTTGGGGGGCCTTCCCAGGTGTAACTAAAAATGCCTGCAAAAAAACAATACGCGAAGCTTATTTAAAAAAAGTCAAGTTATACCACCCCGATTTGAACAAAAGCCCTGATGCCACCTCAAAGTTTAAGCAAATCCAGGAGGCCTACCAAGCCCTGTACAATGACGACTATGCGCGTAATCATACATTTAAGTGCCGCCACGCGTTTAGCCACTGACTCCACTGCGGCAGCAAGATATATAGAAGCCTTCATTCATGAGCGTAAGGCAATCAGCAGTACATCCGTACACACAAAAGACACACCTACGTCCACTTCGCACCTCCCTCCTCCCCATAGAAAAGTCCCACTACGGAGAAAACTCTTACGGAAGGGGAAACAAGGCGGAAGATTCAAAGAGCAACCAAAGTTACAGTCGCTCGGATGACTTTACCGATTTTCACAAAGCCTTTTACGAAGAAGTTCGTAAAATGAGGGAAAACGAAAGAAGGGAACAGAACAGAGTAACATATGAATGAATTGCTCAAAAAAAAGGAGGGGCCCACGGGGGGGTATCCATTTTGTTACCCCCCAGAGGGAGGCTTCCTTTTTTCATAACATCATGGTTATCCATTATATTACTTAGTGACACCACTAATGATGCCACTTTTGTTGACGTATTTTGCCTCACTTGACTTCCCCCCTTTAGCGTTACGCGAACAGCAACTACAGTTACTCCTTCAACGACCTCTTTCATAAGTACCCGCGGGAGCACTTTTACATAAATCTCATTTTTAAATTATTCCCCCTGTTCGTCGTCCCCTTTCTGTTCCTCTTTATTGTGTACAAGCAGTACCTGTAATGGCAGAGGCTGACGGAGGGAAGCTGCGTCCGCGTGTGTAGCAGTGTCCAGAACGCACCTTTGAAGTGTCCATTTTTATATATATTAATTTTTCCCCCATTGTGACGCACATTTTGGAAAAAAAAAAACACATCACTTTTTTTTTTTTCTTCCCCTTTTCTTGCAGATTGAAGAGTCATTTTAATGAGAAGCCGATCCTTATATATGACTCATATGGTAGCGCAAAAAAAACAGCAAAAAATATATATATGTTATATATACGTATATGTGCACGTGTATGCGCTTTTTTGTGCGTTGTTTCTTCGCCCCTTCTGCCGTGCCATTACTCTTTCCCTCAACTGTGAACCTTTTTTTAAAACAGGCAGAGCATTTTTGGTAGATGCCCATGGGAGAAAATTTAGGTGAGAAATTGCTGCAGTTTTGGCGCAAAACATAGTTTAATGTGATCTGAATTGAGGCCGCTCACTAATTTTGTATGTCACCTTTTCCTTTTTGCAGGGCAGCTGAGTTCGACAAGTATTAACACGTGGGTGTATACATATGTGTGTATAATTATGTGCACATATGAAATAATTCAAAGACGGATCCCTTTCTGCTGGGTTAAAAACGTTTCTTTTCGTAGCACTTTGGAGTTTTTTTAATTTTTCATTTCTTTTGCTATTCCTTTGCTATTCTTTTATTTTTCTTTTATTTTTTTTTGTAAGAATGCGCCGTTTGCGCATTTGCAGTGAGGGGGCATAAACGGTTTAAACATTTTTAATGAAGCTAATTTTTGGCGGGAGACCCTCATGTTTTTCATGACGTCTTTGTGCTTCATTCCATTTTTTGTGTGTGCCTTTAATTAAGCAAAAAGTGTTGTTTTATGAAATGACTTTATTTAAGTAATTGCGTGTTGAGGCAATTACGGAGTTGGTCGACGTCAATTTGTGCGCCCCCCATTTTGTAGATGATTGACACTTCAATTTTTTAGACCCTACAGCGTTGCAGACATTGCGCTTTGGTTTGCCTTACTGTGTGTTGCTCACCACGTCGTTTTATTTTATTTTGTGCATAGACATTTTTTTTTTTTTTTACAATAATTTATCCTACACGTGCACAAAAGGGAGGTATTCATTTTGCGCCACTCCCTTTTTAATGTAATCCACCGTTTTTCGTAAGTATAGTTTATTGCCCCCACAGTGTGCCTTTCACAATGCGCGTTCATTTTGGCCAATTTGCTGTTTTGATGGATGTACCAGTTTGTGCAAATATATGACAAAGATAGAGAGAACAAATGGCGCTTTAGTACATTAATTAAAGAGTATACATACTGCGTATACATTTAAAATGGGCAATATTCTCTAAATGTAAACGCAGGGAATTTATCACACATTTTAAGGCGATCCACCAGGCCACGGGTTACAACTTTTTTTTCCTTTTTTCCTTTTTTTTGTGTTTTTGGTGTGCACATTTTTACATGAACGTTTCTTCGTGTGACAATTTATTTAAAACAACAAAATGAATGCAACATTCGTCCGTTTGGCTCTTTCTTCTCCTTTTTTTTTTTTTTGAGTAAATGTTTACCCTTTTAAAAGTGATTTCTACGCAGTTTTAAAGAGGGGGAAAAAACTAACAACTGCCAAATGTGGAACTTTCTGTGAACATTTTTACACAACAAATCCGCAGAGTGATTTGCTCATTTGCGTATGTGGATGCATGGTGCCATAAAGAAACAATTTTTTATGAACAGTTTTTAAAAAAAAAAAAAAAAAAGTTATGAACAAGTAAGGTGAAACAAATGGGGGTCCACACACACAAAAATGAACGTGCTTGTTCAGAATTTTTTTTTTCTTTCCTTCAAAATGGACAATGAATAGAAATCGTGAAGGTCTCTTCAGTACAGAAAAGGAAAAATAGGGAAAACACACATTTTGTCCACAATGTCATCATGCTACAAATGAACATTTATAACGACGAGCAATGTAGAATTAAAATTTGGATTAATAACCATTGTACTGTCAAACGACACGACGTAGAAATGGATTTGCAACATTTACAACGTGCATGTTGGTCCCTGAATGGCGCATTAATTAGCAAAAATTGCAGCGCGGAATTATGTGCACGTACATGCACATACATGCATGTTGGAAAAATGGGGGAAAATGACGCGGTATAAATGTAAATATGTATACGTTGACATGTGCAATGTACACATTCGTATGTATACATATACGTCTATGTTCTGCGCGTGCTGTCGGCGGTAGAAGCTCGGTAAAGGTTAAAGCAATAGAACGTGAATGAATTCGCCCACCGTCCGTTTTGCAAAGTTCGTGCGTGCTGATTCGACAACTTCCTTTTTTTTTTAATGGCTGCTCATAAAAATACGAAAAAAATTATGAACACTTTTTTTTTTTTTTTTTTTGTCCATTTTAAAGCTATTTAAATAGCCTTGCACACAGGCTAAAGTTGAACTATTAAGAAAAAAAAAAAAAAAAAAAAAAAAAAAAAGCTTAAAGTTGTCTGTTTGTTTGATCATTGTTTAATGTTTATAATGTAGGAAAAGTAAAAAAAATAAAAATAATAAAGACATAATGAACAATGGAAAACGAAGCAAATTAAAACAAAACCGAACAAAGGAAAACAAAAAACCGAACAAAATAAAACCAAACGAAAGATAACCAAATGGGAAGACATTTTTTCACCGCTATCAGTGTGAAGAGGTTAACTTTCCCATTGTTTTCTTTTTTTCTGAAAAATTTACCTTTTGTAGAACGCCTGTAATCTATTTTTGTCATAAAAATGAAATTACTGATTTAACGCAAAAAATGAGACGCAGTAATTTTTCATAAATTTTTTTATAGAGACAAAAATAAAGGGAATTCGTCTGAGCAGTTGTGTATATATATATATATATATATATTTTTTTTTTTTTTTGTGCATACGTACACGTACGCCCCTTCACCTGTGCGTCTTTTTTGTCAGAACGAACCGCACAAATGAAAAAAAAAAAAATCTACTGATCTGAAAAACGTTTAACTATTTATTTGTTTATTAAAATAGCGCGCTAGTTATGCATTTGTCAAGGGTTTCAAAAATTATATGTGTGAACCACGAAGCGCAAGATGCGTACGTGCGCACGGGAGTGTGTACCTACCAGAGCGCAGGCGTACACACACCCATGCATGCGCAAGCGCCATCACATGTAGTATCTCACAGGAAGTGCATCAACCTTTCATGGTGAATGTTTGCAAACAAGTTTTGCAGAGGCAACGAGTTTTTTTTTTTTTTTATAACGACACGGTTGCCCTTTATTAATCATCTACGAAATTAGCTCGCATTCGCGTTTGCTTGCTTCTATTCATGTCTATTTACGTCTATTCGTGTCTACCCCTGTTTGTCACTTTGCCTGTCTTCATTATTAATTGTTGAATGATCTCACTTGTTTAATGTTTAATTTATGAATAATTAGTAATTTTCGCTTGTCATAATTTTTTTTTCTAAATATATATTAAAAGTTTTACTTACGAAGCGCATTTCGTTTTTTCAGTGATACACTTTACGATTAGCGCGCAACCGACGTGACGGCGGAGTGCGTTACGCTTCCGATTGTTTGTCAGTCTGCTGGTTTGTCAGTCTACTAGTTTGTCTGTCTGCATGTCTGCTTGTCTTCTTGTCTGCTTATCCACCTGAGTATCTCCCTATTTACTCCCCCTTCCGTGCGCTTAATTGCAATTATGCAAAATAAGAAGGGCGCCGTTCGACCACCCCAGAAATTGCCCCCCGAGTGTAGTTAAGTGGTTGCTCCTTAACCACAAGAGCAAAGAAGGCACACACGTGCACAGTATAAACGAATTCTTGCCTAACTACACAACCGCGGAAAGTACAAACATGGACGACATGCACATGCAGCAGTATTACATGGACAAAATTAAGAAGAACATAAATCAAATAAAAAAATCGAAGAACATAAGTTTACCACAAAATGTACACGAGGGAAATTTCAGCATAAGTGAGGACTACCCTCCAAATCGTATCGATGGACAGCAGCATAAAGCTAACCACACGAAGGATCTACCTTTCAGGGGGAACAATAATCATGTCAAAATTGGTTATGCTAACGATTTGAAAAGGAAGAAGGAGGTACCCTGGGAAAAGCCTCCAATGCATAGTAAGTACAACGTCACAGGAGATTCCAATTTTTACGAAAATTATGTCTCTGGTTACAATAATGAATTGCTCACAAATGACCGCCTATATCAGTCACATGGAGCTAGCAATGGACAAGCTGGCTACAACCGTGAAAATGTCATATGGGATGAAAAACTAAAACAGTATAAGACTAACGTTATTTCTCCTAATTTTCTGTACACCTCAAATAATAGGGTGGTGGAAAAAGGAAGTGACATCCATGGCGGGGCAATCGACACACACTGTTTTTATAACACCTGTGTGAACAACGCGAAGCTTATAAGTCATCGAGGAGGCCAAAAAGTGGCGAGTAATGTCAGTGCACCTTACGGGAAATCAGAACCCAATAACAAAGAAAAACTGCACACAGTTAGTAACTCCCTGTGTAGGAACAAAAATGATGTTAATGGATTTTTCGATGAAAAGGTATGCAGTGGTAGCGGCATTTCTTTTTCAAACTGTGTGAGAAATGTTAGCAGTACGTCCTGTTATGCGAGAAGGGGGAACTCAAAAAGTGGAATCGCACAAGGGGGTTACGATTTGTATGGGCAGCCCCATCCCAGTGGACATATGCTCCACACCAACTGTTCTAATAATACATTAGGGGGAAATAAGAGAAACTACACGGGGAATCTGCCCAACAATGTTATCATGAATGTGGACCATTCTGGGAACGGTTCTGCTTGTAGAGGCATTTTCCGAGAAGCTTCCATAGGAAGCTGTACACGAAGAGACGCAATGGACAGGGGAATCTTAAAAGGTGGGGAATTAAAAACTCCTGTGTACTGCTTAGGGGGAATTAGCAATTCTGATAAGAGGAAGCAGCTTACGCCAAACAATGGGGAATCACTAAAAAGCGTTGTGCACACTCAGGGTAGTAAAACCCATTTCGGCTTCCCCCAACATGAAGGCGTAGTAAAGGAAAGGTTAAAAAATCCCATGGAGGGTTTGCTTAAAGAGCATAAGGTAAGTTCAAACCGAGAACACTGCAGCGAAGTTGGTCGAGTGCTTCCTGTTGTGACTCCACAGGATAGAAGCGACGCTTTAAGGCATAAAAAAATTTCAAACCAAAGTAGCGGTGGTAGTGGTTACCATGGTGGCAATGTCCAAGGGGCGAATTCACACCGCTGTTTAGGTGGATGCTTTGCAAACAAGGAACGGCAATTTCTGTCAAACAAGAAAAGCATCTCGTCGACGCGGCTTCAAGAACCGCACGTGTTCTACCCTAAGAAGGTTAGTTCCCTGAATGCGAACGCGGGTATTAGAAATAAGCAATGCGGGGGGTGCAGGAAGGAGAGTGCCCTGGCGCCGAATGGGTTGTGCTGGGGTGTGCTTGGAGGGCCTCCACAGAAGGGAGCGTCACATAAAGGAGAGTCACAGAAAGGGGCACCACAAAACAACGTGCTAGAGAATAACGAATATTTTATGAGCTCCTTTCGTGCAGTCGGCCAAGGCGAAAACGGCGGGGGGAATGTCGAATCAATCGAGGGAAAGGACAAGCGCAAAATGTACAGCCAAGAAGGGAAACGGAGCTGCCTCAATTTCCCACTGCAAGGGATCAGCATCTGTATGTCAAAAAAGGGGTATAGCCAAAATGAGCCCTACGAAGCTGGAAGAGTAGGAACGCATAAATTAGACGTTGTCCAAAGTGCGCCTAAGCAGAACGTCATTTCGCACGTAGAAAAGGGAAGGGGTCGTATCGAAGCGGAGGAGTCAAAATTGGCACCAATGAGTAGGAGCATTCTCAAAGGGGACGATTCTGTGGATGGCACTTCTTTCACTACATTGGAAAAAAAATACGAAAGTGAGAAAAGGTTAAACATAAAGGTAATGGATAACTCCCCCTCTTCCCATCTTAACTGTATTAATAAAACTGATCTGATGTTGGGGGAGGCAAAATTAGGACATACGGCGAACCACACCACGGTCTTTTACAAAGAGTCGAATGTAAAAGTGGTAGGAAACGTGAGCAGCATAAATGAGAAAGGCAACCCGGAGGGGGTGATAAAGAGTGCCCCCTTGGTGGAAGAGACGAGTAAAGGAGAACTACCCCTGAACACCCCAGCCAGAGAGACACACATCGAAGGGGTGCAAAATTTAGAAGGAACATGTACGGACTATGAAGAATGGTACGGGAGAATAAAGAAAAATGAGACCTATGATGAAAAGGTGACAAACGAGCAGGACACCCTGTTGGAGAATTCCAAATATGACGAAGAAGCTCGTGTTGAAGAGGACCACGAAGGGACGGGTGAAGGGAGTAACTTCAACTACATCGAGGATGATAGCATAAGCCGGGAGGAGAAGGCCAAACTGGAAAAGGAGCTGGACTTGTACTTTAGAAAGGAAGGGTTCTTGAGGCCATCCTCCAGTTCGCTCCCCCACGATTTGGAAAAGGGTGAAACGAGTGAGAAGTATGAAAAGGGACAACTGGGCGAAACGAGCGAGAAGCATGAAATGGGACAACCGGGCGAAAGAGGCGAAAACGACTTGACCCCCTTCCCCAAGGGGGTGGGGAGCAACTCGGCTGTGCACTCCAGCAACAGGAAGTCGTCCATCACGGAGTACTCCCAAATGGAGAATTACGAAATCTCCTCCAGTAGCGTGGACATATTTGACGACAAGGAGATAAAAGAAGTTTTCGAGGAAGTGACCATAAATAGGAGTATAAAAAGTAGCTTCTGCGTCAGTAGGGATGGCTACGAGGGGTCGCGGAAGGAGAGCACGGATATGAATCTAGAACGGGAGTGCCTAGAGGGGGGGGAGATGCACAATTCTGCCAGCGCCAAGGGGAGAAGGAAAAAAAGAGGAAAAAGAAGCCTCCCCAGTTTAGAACACCTATTTTGCAAAAACAAAAATGTCTTATTCATGGAGTTGTTACGAAGCATGAAGGAGAAAGGAGAGCAAAGAAAAAAAGGGAACGACAAAGAGGATACGTTAGAGGGTAAGCTAAATCGGGTGATGCTACCCACCTCTGAAAAGGAGAGAAATTTAATAGATAAAATAATTTACTGTCTAGACCCATCATATGTGAATGACACGATGGATGAAGCGGATAAGTGGAGGCAGAAGATCACCTACATGAGTGATAAGTTCCTTGAGTGTATATTATGTGTGTCTTATCCCACCCACCTGTGGAATGAAGAAACGTTTGAGGACTATTTGAAGTCCCTAAATTTGAATGCACTCTTTGACGACACGTTTATAAAATACGAAAGTGACCTACACATTGATTTATTTCATCCTGAGGAGGAGCTATTTTCGGACGTGGGAAATATTGGAGAGGGAGGATTCGGGGTGGTAACTAAGATGAGGTTCTTAGATAATCCGCAATATTATGCAATAAAAAAAATATCAAAAGAACACATTATAAAATCTCAAGCAGCTGGCCAAGCCTATCTAGAGGCGAAGTACCACTCTGTTTTGAGTCATGTGAATATAATTAAAATGTATGGATGCATGCAGGATAACGATTTCATTTACCACGTGTTGGAGTTCTGTGCGAAGGGAAGTATCTACTCCATCTCGAAGAACTTTAAGAGAAGAATCATCCCTGATGAGTTGGCCTATAAATATTTTTGCCACGTGGTGAATGGACTGTATTACTTAAATCAGATGGGGATTTTTCATCGGGATATAAAAATGGAGAACGTCTTGGTGGATCACATGGACAATGCGAAACTGTCCGATTTCGGTTTGTCCGCCATGATTTTAGGAACGAGAAGTCATTCTGCTTTGTGTGGAACTTTGGTTTATTTTTCTCCAGAAATTACAAGTGGGTCTGGATATGACTGGAGGTCTGACATTTGGTCTTTGGGCGTTTTGCTCTACGAAATGTTAGTTGGGGATGTCCCATTTGATGGTACCAAAACGCAGATCATAAATTCGATTTTTTCATGTAATTTGAAATTCCCAGATTTTGTGAACCCTTTAGCGATTAATTTGATAAAGAAGGCCTTGGTGGTGGATGTGAATAAGAGGATCAAACTGTGCGACATATCGTCTGACCCCTGGATGCAGGAAATGTGGAAGCTGTCCTTTGAGAAGGGGCTGGCAGGGAACGCCGACTTGTGTTCCAGCAGGAAAGATGACAGTGGTGATTTTAATTTCATCGGTTCGATGATAAAGGCCCAGTGCTTTTTAAAAAGCAGCCTCAACGCGTCGCTGAGTTATCCCATTAGGGGGGGTAGCGCAGCGGGGGAGGAGGGGAAGAAGCAAACTTCCGAAGTGGAGAAGTCGGACCGGGATGTCCCCGCTACCTGGGAGAAGAACAACGTGGACGCGCTCATCTTAGAGACTCAACAAAAATTAGCAGAATATTTGAAAGTCGAAAACTTCTATGCGAACGAGGAAAACGCTTCCAGCTCGGACGGCATGAGCTCTCACCCATCGGAGGTCTCCTTCTCCGAATTCAGCGACTCCTCCGCTGGTACGAAGGAGGGTGCGGTGGGGGAAGAGTTAGCGGAAGCGATAGCGGAAGATGACATGGTGGGGGAAGCTGCCATTGTTGGGGAGGAAGCTGCCGTGGTGGGGGGAACACAACAGTGGAGTACTGCCCATGTAGGGGGAGCTCCCCAGGGCGATCTACCTGCTGCGCGCGAAGTGGGAGCACAGGACGACCTTTCTGGGACCCTCCAAGGGGGCAGTAGGTCCAGCTTCCTATCGGGCGCCCCTCATGAGGATCTATCCGTGAGCAGTGAGCGTGATTGCAGTAGTGAGTCTCTCCCCCTGGTGGAGATCACTCCGGGGAGAATCTACCCCAAGGTGAAGAGCAGTTCGTACGGATCTATTGTGGAGAACGGCGGCAGTAGTAACGATAACCCATGTTTGAAGAGGCTCAACTGGAGGACCCAATCCGATCAGTCCAACGCAACGGAGGAGGCAGAACTGGCCTATTCATCAGAGAGTTTAGGCTCCACTACGAATCAGTGTGATGATATGTCTATCGCGCCTTGCGTTGAGGAGAGGCGGAGCGGGGGTCAGCCAGAGAGGGGCTACTTCGAAGGGGGAGTTACCCAATCGGGTGAGCCAGAGAGGGACAACTTCGAAGGGGGAGCAACGCCGAAGAAGACGGATGATATTCTGTTTGAGAGTACCCATCCGGATCGCCCTTGCGATGATGGCAGTTTGTATGATAACAGCTCCGTCTTAAATGTGCCCCCCTCTTCTAAGAGTTCGCAAAGGAACGATAGATTATCCTCAGAGGGGGAGGAGCTACTTCCCAGTGAGGTGGATATTGAGTCCCTTGAAAAGTTAGTAAGAAGGAGGGACGACAATGGAGAAAGGTATCCAAGGGGAGTGCCTCCAATTTATAAGGGTAAGTATACGAAGGGGGAGAGTAGTCCTGTGGAGAAAAACTCCATTAGTGTTGGGCGCGGAGAAGCGAGAAAGGCCCTCCCTGACGGTGGAAAAAAGACGGGAAGGGGCGAAAACAAAAAGGGGGAAGCCAACCCATCCGCGCGTAGAAGCGTTCAGCCGAGCCTCAAATCGGAGGAAGTTATCGAAGTGGGAAAAGAGCGCGACGTGGGAAAGCTGCATAAAGAGGGAAAGCCGCTTAAAGAGGGAAAGCTGCCTAAAGAGGGAAAGCTGCTTAAAGAGCGCAAACTTCTCGACGTGGACGAAACGTACATCCCAATTTGCGTAATCAAGGAGAAGGCCACTGAATCGTCAGGCGAAAGTAACGGCGCCAAAATAAACCTTCACGTGAAGGATACCCTCGTGGGGAGTAGCAGCAAGTCCCTCGTAAGGGCTAAGCGTTTAGGGGTTGACGGGGGAGAATCACACGTTGTGAAGACCCCGGGTATAGACTTATCGGATGGCAAACTCTCATATGCGAAGCGGTCGAGGATTGAAAAAGGGGAAGACAAGAACTCCAAAACGAACAAGCTCTGTGAAGACACACCAAAGGGGGAAGTAGCCAAAAAGGGGGCAACCAAATTTAAGAGTACTCCAGAAAAAAAAAAAAGTTTGGAAGCAAAAAGGGAGGATACGCTAGTTAAGGAGAAGGTGGAAAAAATGTTTGAAAAGACAGCCATAGGGAAATTATGCAAAAAGGATTCTTTCACTAAACGAAGTGGGTTGACCAACGGAAGGAAGAATCCCCTTGCCAAGGGGAACGACAAAACGGGTGACACGAAACGGCACGTAAAGGATAACAGACGATCGCGTAGCCACATCTGCGATTTTGATGGAACGAGTCTATACGATAAGTATATAGAAAAAATAAACAAGCTATATTTGAGTATAAAAAATAAAAAGTACCTCAATAATGGTGAAAATGGGAAGAGTCCATTCAGCGACGAGGACAAAGCATCAGCTGCGACGGATTCTCTGCAGGGGGAACATGAACAAGAGGACATCCCAAATGACGAATCGGTGGAGGGTAATTATGTACGTGGTAGCAACGGTTCTGTCGAAATGGGGGAAGGCTCCTCTACATTGGTGAAGAGAGAGAACAGAAATGTGGCCATTCAGCGGGGTAAACAAGAGGAGGAAAGGATGGAAGACAAGCCACTTAAGATGAGGCCTTTCCATTTGAGCAGGTATCCTCTCGAGATGAGCAGCAGAAGGAATGCACTCAGGGCAGAAAAAAATGCCTATCCGAGTGGGCATGGAGAGAGGCTGCTAGATGAAAAATCGTTGGATGATAAGTTGGCCAATATAGAGAAGGAAGTTCCGGTGATGGTGGCGGGCAAGGAAAAGTATCGCTCCTCGTATAAGAGCAGGAGGGAGAAATCGTTTCTCGAGCTGAAGAAGGAAATTGCCAGTGACAGCGTTCCTAAGGTCAGGGGGAGGGTCACGCCCGATTTTTTCGCCCCGGAGGGGAACGCCCTTAATTCGAGCGGCACGGATGGGGAAGGCAAAAGCAGCAGCGTTGGCGGTGTGAGCGGTGTGAGCGGTGTTAGCGGCGTTAGCGATGTTAGCGGCGCTAGTGGTATGAGCGGCGTTAGTGGTATGAGCGGCGTTAGTGGCGGCGGGCAGAACGCGCGTGACACACAGCAGGCGGAAGAGAAGAAGCCCACTTGGTATTACGAAAGGCAAAATGCATTCAGCTCCTCTAACTCGGATTACGCAAGTGATAAGTGCTTTTACAGGCGGTACAAGCAGAACAGGACGATCCGTTTGGACACCTCCGAGTTGGTGAAGGGGGCGGGGGGGAGTCATAAGATGGTCCAGGGTGGCGCCATGGGTGCATGCGCGGATGAGCAAGGGGCCGAGAGAGCATCTGGTGTAGAGTTCGCATCTGACGTCGAGTTTTCAGAGTACGACGAGTTCGAGGCTGATGCCGAGTTTGCAGAGCGAAGTGAACCCCGAACTGTCATTACCCATCCAGACGGGGAAACAAAATACGTGCTTAACCATAATGGGAAATATCAGCGGGCGAAGAGCACGAACAGAGTAGTGCAGAAGGGGATCGCGCAAAGTGGGGAAGCCGCAAGACAGCATTCCTTTAACAACAAAGTGACCTTCATGGCTCTGCAAAATGATGGCGCCCTTGGGGAGTCGTTCAGCGCGCTGGAGTGCAGCGAGGAGGAGGAGGAGAAGAAGAAGGAGAAGCAGAATACGAAGGATAATACGAAGAAGCCCACTCATGGTGGAGCCAACATCCTAGGCTCTCCAAAAAAAGGGCCCAAGGAAATATCCAACTTGGAGTTAATAACAAAGATTAGACAGAAAAATAAGACGAACCTGTTGGATAAGGTTAAAAAGGTAAAGTGTGCCTCCACTTTAGGCAAAAGAAGAGTCGAGAGAATGGCTAGCTCGGGCAGCATGAACAGGAGTTTATCAGAGGTAGGTGTTAGCTCCGAATCGGTTGGAAAGGGTACCTACACGGGGAGAGGTGATCTGCTTAAGAAAGGCTCTTCCAAAATGGCCAAGGCGAGGGACGTTTCGCAGAACTCCAAATGCAGCGACAACCGGGTGCATAGTAAGAGCGGAGTTCCACATCCAAGCAGGAGAAACAACTCGATCAGAAATAATTCAATTGCGAAGCAGCACTCGATGGAAAAGGAAGGCATGCAGAAAGCAAGCAAGGGGGTTAAACCTACGGGAACGCCCGCGAAGTGGGCAGAAGGTAAAAGTGCCAGTAGCATGATAGGCTGGGTTCGCAAGTTAGACAGAACAAATAGCATCTCTTCCAAAAGTGGAGAGAATAAAAAGAACATAATCGAAGTTGCTAACAAACGGCTGAACAGCAGTAGCACTGTGCTGAGCAGATCCAGGGAAGATATAAACTCCAGTGGAGAGAAGAGGAGAAAGCCTTCTGATGATAAAGCGGAGAGGAGGACCAACAAAGGAGTAGCTCCACAGGGGAGTGTAAAAAATCCTTGCTTGAGGGAGAAGGCGCAGGGAAAGGCCGTAGGAATGGCTAGCTGTTATTTGAAAAAAGGAGGGAGCAGCAACAGGAGGAACGGGTCAGAAAATTCCTTCTCCGAGAAGAAGGCTAAATCGAAGGAGGTAATACCAAAGGGGTTCATTCCAAATGACAAGAAGGGTGCAGCCCAGGAGGAGGCCACCACCCTAACGAATGAAGAAGCGTCTGATGTGGCGGCAACCAATTCGGTGGAAACGACGGAAGAGCAAGTTAGTCTCACCACGGATAGGGCAAAAAACGGTGCTTACTCCTTGCAGAATGGTAAGAAGATGGTATTAGGAAATAATTTAAAGAACGCAAAGGTGAGGCAGTACCTGAAGAGCAAAATAGAGAAGGTTAAGAAGGAGAATGAGTACGCCTCGCCGTCGGGGGTGAAAGCGGGGGAGAGTCTCAGCGTCAGCGTCAGGCAGAGGAGCCACACACAGGGGGTGCCCACGCAGGATGGTATGAGACAGCAGACCATCTCCCATTTCCCCACTAAGCAGTATGACTCCTTTGAGGGGTACACACATTGGGGTACCTGTGAGGGCAAACAAATTCCATTCTGCACGACTAGTGAGGTTAGGAGATCCATAAGTGACATGCCCTTCAACTGCTGCGTCAAGGGTTATTTTCGGAACGAGTCGAATGGGGGGATAAAAATGGGGGGAAGTCCAAGCAAGCAGTGTGAAGAGGGTCCATCGTGGAAAATTAGCAACCTATGCCAAAGCAAGAAGGAACGTGGCTACTCCCGGTGCAGAAGCGAAGCAGTAGGGAAATTCAACTGGACGACGGGCCTAGATGGTGACCTTTTGCACATCGATAGGGTGAGAAGAGAGGCCAGCAAGGGGGTAGCCGAAAAGGAGGAAACACTTCTTAGGGATAATGGGAAGGAAAAACATCTCAAAGGAGGAATCACAAAAGGGTCCGCTCATGTGAGCAACAGTAGGAACGTCCCACCCATTAACGATGGAGCGAAGAGGCACAAAGCGAACGGACTCATTTACCCACACAGGGATATGAATTTCTCGAATGTGAAAAGTAAGATAGACACGAATATTTTTAGGAAGCCAAAGATTGGCACAGAAGACGTCCTCTCAAATGAAAAGGACGGAGCACATATGGACTCTGATGAATGGGGAGAAAAAGCCAATCGAGTGTTAAAGAAGAACCAGCTCATGAGTAGGCAGGAAGGCTCTTCCGCTGTATCAATGGGTGACAAGGAGAGGAAAGGGAACAGCCCGATTGGCCATCCCGCAATGGGCGTAACGAATGTGGCCACGTTGCAGAGGCTCAATTCGGTGCAGACAGATGCACAATTTGCTGACTCTATACACATTAGAAGTGCGAAAGGTAGGGAGCTTCCTCATCAGGAGGAAAGCGGACCAGTTAAACGATCCGACAGTGCCTTGTTTGACTCAGACTATGGGGAGGAGTTGCAAAATAAGTTGCTACTCCTGAATAAGAGGAGCCTTTGTGGGGGAATCGATCACAGAACGCAGAAATGTGGGATGGAGGGAATGAAGAGGTTTGCCAAGAAAGGGGGAAACCACGTCATCTATGAGGATGCCACAGATAGTGGTAGGCACGCTCATGGTG